>NC_041215.1:115267930-115282020 GCF_002837175.3 Physeter macrocephalus
CAGTTATACTCCAATAAAGATGTTAAAAAAATTAATTAATTAATTAATTAAAAAAATAATAACTATTTGAAACCAATATTTACATAGTCACTAGTAAATATAAATAATAGTAATTGTTAATATATATGATATTTAATTACCAAGTAATAGGTATTGTTTTAAGCACTATAGATACACAAACTCTCCTAATCCCCACAAAACCCTATGAAGTAAAGACTCCTATTATCTCCATTTTATGGATGAAGAAACTGGGGCACAGGTGGGGTTAAGTTATGTGCCCAAGCTAAGTAAAGGGATGAATCAGAGTTTGAACTTAAAGTTTGTGCTTATAATCACATTATGTATCCTCTAAGATAAACAAGTACTTTTCAACTGGTACATCCACAGATCACAAAGGAAGTACATTTTAACTTTAATGTGATAACAAAACAAAATATGTTTATATTGGCTTCTCTGACAATGACTCCTTGGTAGAGGTTGTTTTACATGTACTCTTAAATAATTTATTTAAGTGGCTTTAGTAAACTGCTTCAGATTTAGAATTTGCCTAATTATTGAGTTTATTTTGAAAATTGATAATGCACTCTAATCTAGAAACTTGTTTTTCTTATTCAGAAAAGAAGAGAAATTTTATTGAGCATGTATTGTATGTTTACACTAAATTACCTTATCTCATTTAATCCACAAAACAGTACTGAAAAAATAGGCACTGTTCCCTGTATTTTATAGAGGAAGAAAATGAGACCCAGAAATATCACAGAACTTGCTCAAGATCATACAACTATTAGTTAAAAGGTCTGAGAGCCAAACATAAGTCTTATGCTTTGCCCGAGTTTTTGAATCAAATAAATTTTAAACTTTCGTTATATTTTACTTACATATATTGTATTATAACTACACAACTGTTGCAAATTTTTACCAATACACAGTTACTCAATACTAAGGCATCAGAATTTCACAGAAGAAATCTATGATCTTACAATTGTGTTACGCTGATCATTTGAATCCTAAACACATAAAGATGAGAGTTTTGCAATTACATTGTGCATTTGAGGGCAGCACTTTGTATGATGTTTGATTCCCCAATTTTTAAAAATATGTTATAGAAAATACTAAAAGTGTTCTAACCTCTCAACATGTTTCCAGTCAGCATGGAAATAATTTGCTAGGAGTTTTGGGGAAATGGTCATTTTCAAAATTGAAACACATAACTCAAATACAAACTTCTACATCCCGCTAAATATTGAACAAAATGAATGAACTGATGAGGTTTTTGTCTTATTTGAAGTCAATAAAACTGGCATCTCCTGACTACCAGTTATATTCCCTAGAAGATTCTAGCATGAATGAAATTAAGCTCGGAGTTAGAAGATTCGGTTTCTCATTTCAGTTCTGCTGCTAGTTGGCTCTATGACTTTGGGAAAATATTTCAGGTATTTGGGACTCAGTATTCTCCTCCATAAAAGGAAGGAGTTAAATAGTGGATTTGAGGGTTTCTTTCATTCTATGCTGCCTGCAGTTTACTTTAGTTTTCATTTTGGAAAATTATCGTGCTCAACTTCCTGTTGAAAATGTATTTGATATAATGTGACCAGATCTACAAAATCTATGTTAGTCTGTCAGATTAGCTTTCTACTCAGTTCTATTGAAATATTACATCTGTAAAAACGTATCCCACAGATATGCACTACAAGAATGTATGACGTATATTAGAATGTGCAAAACAAGAACACTGTTTAATTGCCTAAGCTCTATTTGCTCCTTCCCCTCTCCCTCCTTCATCCCTTCCTTCCTTCCTCCCTTCCTCCCTCCCTTCCTTCCTTTTTTCTATAATAGTTAACTATCTACTCTGTGGCAGGAACTGAGAAAACCCTGAAAATTTGTATATAGTTAAAATTCACCACATCTTGTGCTTTTATCTGTAGTTCTTTTCCTTCCTGCTAGAATGTAAATTCCAGGAAAGCAGGAATCTTAGTTTTGTTCATTGATGATCACCGGTGATACTTTTATTCTATGCTTTAGTGACTTATTTCTTAAATAACTGCTATGAGCCTTCTCTATTAGTCTCTTTGTTCCTGGCAGTTTCAAGGATGACTCACATCACACCACTTCAGGGTACCTGGTATTATCCAGAGTCAAAAGTCCTTTCCCATGCTTGCCTTTCACACAGTGAAAATTCTTGACCATAAATTATCTCTTTTTTCTTTTCTTCATGGCTTTATCTACCAAATCACCATTTTTCATTAGTTGGTGATTCTTAATGTTTTGAAGGTCATTATTCCTCTGATTAAAATTTGGGGTCATATCCTTTGAAAATGCACATATTCATATACATTCACAAAAATTTGGCATTTGATATCAGGGATTTCAGTGAAACCCAAAAGCCTCAGAACCGTGGAACCAGTGTTAAGAAGTTCTGATTTAAAAGTATGGCATGGTATACATAAAGACAAATGAAGACAACAGGAAGAGTTTTACACACACACACACACACACACACACACACCCCAGAAATCTACAGTATGTTACTTACTTTCATTTTCATTTTCTCAAACTTCTACTTCTTCAGTAATGCAAAATTAACCCTTGACAAATGTAAAATCACTCAATTCATGGTTCAACCTGTATATCTAAATAGTTTGGAAGCAGTAACTATTAACAATTACAGTAGTTTATGTTCACAGCTGCTCTGATTGATGTGAGATTCATTTGTAGTTGTCCATGTATGAAAGTGATATTGTATAAAGAACTGTTCTCTGTTGTACCCAATCCATTTAGTTTGAAGCTGTTTCCTTCAAAACTCCTTTGTCAGTTACTGTAAATGCTTCTAGTGTGATTCAGACTGATACTCCCACTGATATTCCTGATAAGAACGACAATAAGAACAACTTAGTTACAAAACAATAAGGCACTCCTGTTTGTTCAAAGTGACCTAATGTTTCCATGGTAACTTTCTCTGCTGTTTCCATGTTCAATCTTCCCCACCCAGTAATGATACTGTGAAATTTGTTGATTTATTAGTCATCCTCCTTTTCCTTATTTTATTGGCTTTTATTCCTTTTACTCTTCCCTCCATCCGTGTCTTCCATGTCCCGACCTCATCCTCACATATCTCTTTCCTACTCTGATAGGTATTGATATTTGTCCCCCTTCTCAGTCTCTAATATTATTTCTTTTGTGTCTATTTTTGAAACAGTGTTCACTTTTCTACGATATAGATAGATACAGATTCCAGCAGAAGTCCAATTATTTTAAAACCAGTTTAACTGGCAAAATGACACTCCATTCATGAAGTCAGATTGTCATGTTGCTAGGACAACTGCAAACATGATAAAGCTCAAATCCTTCCTCATAGAACACTACTCATGTTGTCATGACAACCTATAAAACTCCATTTAAGTGTCATTTCTATACGGAAGATCTGCATATACTTTGGTTACAATCAGGAACATCTGACAAATTTCTGTAAATTTTCACACTTCAGATTCACTTCAAACTTCCAAACTAAAAGTAATCAAATCTGATAGCAGCTTAGAACATGAGGATTTTTACCATTCTACACAGTCAAAAAATGATATGGTTGATATGGAATATATAAAGCAGTGGAAGTTATGATTTATTGTGATCTTTTAAAAGCTACTGGTAACGTGTGAATTGTTTTGCCTGATTAATATTTGAAATTTGGGTGTGTAATGATGAAACCTGTGGGTCCTTACTATCTATAGAGATAGTAGTGGAGTAAGTTCTGAATCAGTGGTACCTATTTCTTAAATAAATTCAGTGATCCTTAAAATCATAATACATAATGAACATTAAATGTTAAACAAAAGGAAGTTTTGAGAAGAGTGAAATTTTATTGCTCTGCTAATTGTGTCTCTCTCTTCTAAAAGGTTTCAATGATTCATTGATTCAGAGGCTTTACATGCCCTTTCTTGTGATCTAAAAACTCTCTTTTCACTTTACTCCAATCTTCTATTACTAATACCTACATTGGATACTGAATTGCTGACAGAGTAAAAACTGCATTATAAATCTTTCTTCTTAAAAACAATCTTTTTATTCTCTGTTCTTTATCATCTCTAGAACGTATCCCATGTCACATTTCTTTACAAATAAATCAAGGGTGGCTTTTGACTATTCCCTTTATTTTTTCCTGTTTTATAAATCTCAAATTAATACCATCTCCAATCATTTAGCATCATTTCTTTGGCACTGATATGGAAGAATTGTGATTCAAGTAATACTCAGTGAGTTTTCTAATGTCACACTCAACCTTATGCTCTCAAGATCCTAAATACATGAATTCAGAGCAGAGATCCTAGAAGAGTTCATGGATGGGCTTCAGAGTGTCCAAAAATGTGCCTAAAATTGTATGCAAAGTTTTAAGTGTATGTTCACATGTACATCTTTATGGGAGAAAAGCCCACAACTGGTATAGCATTAAGAAAGGAAGTATTACTAAAAATTATTACGGAACATTACTTTAGGGCATAATATGGCATTGCAAAGTATTCATGATGAAGTGGAATAAGCTGATTTTGAGTCAAAAGAGCTGGTTTTTAAATCCCAAATTTTCCCTACCAGAGTGACACATATGAGAAAACATAGGGATTATGTATCCTACTATAAATTTTAGAATATACTAATGACTGATAATTCTGGAAAACAGTGAAGTCTATTACAGGAAACTAAAAATTAAATGCAGGTAAAATCATTAATAGTAATTCAACTTAGAGTCTTTCATTGATGCAAATTAACTTCCATATAATATTCCTCAAAGAGATGTCAAGGAAGATGTTTTTTAAAGGACTGCATTGTCTCCAAGGGACACGACCAGAAAAAAAAAAATACTGGAAAAAATTGAAAATTTTAATATGGCATATATTACAGATGTCTTTTTTAATATAATTTTATTTATTTTTGGCTGTGGGTCTTCATTGTGGTGCATGGCTTCTCATTGCAGTGGCTTCTCTTGTTGCAGAGCACGGGCTCTAGGCACATGGCAGGTTTCAGTAGGTGCAGCACGCAGGCTCAGTAGTTGCGGCATGCGGGCCCTAGAGCACACAGGCCTCAGTAGTTGTGGCTCGCGGGCTATAGAGTGCAGGCTCAGTAGCTGTGGCTCACGGACTTTGTTGCTCCGCGGCATGTGGGATCTTCCCGGACCAGGGATTGAACGCGTGTCCCCTGCACTGGCAGGCGGATTCTTAACCAGTGCGCCACCAGGGAAGTCCCTATTATAGATCTCTAAATAAGTCATTGCCCCTAGGTTATAAATTCCTTAAAATGAAAAACTTTAACAAACATCTTTATAACTGCAATGTATGATTAGCATTAATTGGCTTAGTAGGTTCACAGTAAATCAATGGACATACTTCCTAAGGGATCTTCAAAATCAAATCAGGTGTCATCTCCCTCCACATGAACAACTTCTCTTGCACATATGAAGAACGACTGCCCTTAGGTAAACACAGAAAATGAGCTTTAGGTAAAGAAAACTGAAGCAACGGAAAACCGTGTAACAAATACCACCTACAGTGCCATAAACAGATACCAAACCAAAGGAAATAATATCTCTTAAACTCAGTGACATCTCAGTGGATATGGTGAACATTAAAAAAGCAAAGGATTAGCTAATGGAAAATATATGCCCAAGAAAATGATAAATCAAGAAGAACACCAAGTTAAGTAAATATTACTTATATGAAATAAATACTCCTCTGAAAATTTTATTTACTAGAGGATTAAGCTAATGTTTAATTTAGCACTGAACTTAGAACTCCACGCAAGTAAATTAGTTTGGAAGGAGAAAACTTGTCTCAAATCACCTGGATTAAGTACCTCGAAAACATGCAGGGGTTTCAAGAACAGGTGAATGACTGAAATCATAAGCAGTTCGGTGGTGAAAACTGAAGGGGGGGTGTTTCCCTGACACCATCTACACTATTACTATAAACATTTGTTCTTTGTCTCTAAGATGTATTGGATGCCTCCTACACATATAGCATTGATATAAACAATTGTCAGAATGTATCACAAAAGGTGATGTGAGGCTGGAAGGAAAACGGGAGGACAGAGAATACATTTCACCAAGCAGAGTCAGTCATGGATATTGACGCCCTAGCAGCCAGCATATATGGGGCAGTTGACTCAGGGGCTGAGTCAGACTAAATTAGCTCTCAGCCTAGAAAGCCCTGACAAGCAGTGAAGACTGAGAAAGCCACGGAAATGGTGCCAGAGTGTTCCAGCTCAGGCATGACAAGTCAAGCTATCCTGGGCTGAGAAAGATAAATACCCGGTCAAGTGGACTGTGGCGGTAAAGTGCAAAATAGGACAGCACAGCTGGCCAAGGAATGAGAGCTTCTGCACTGGGTCAGATCCTGGGCAACAGTAAATAGAGGAAGTAAGTTTCTGCAGCAAGGCCTGAGGTTAAGAAACATTCACTACAGTATTTTTAGTGGGGAATAACTATACACAATGGAAGCCCTCCTTGTCTTAAAGGAACCACTTTGTAAAGGTGAACGGGACCTTAAGATAAATTTCTTTTTTTTTTTTGAGCTCAGAGCACATCCATTTTATTTTTTTTTAATTTACTTTTTACTTTTTAAAATTTATTTTTAAATTTTTTTATAGATCTTTATTGGAGTATAATTGCTTCACAATACTGTTTGTGTTGTACAACAAAGTGAATCAGCCATATGCATACATATATCCCCATATCCCTCCTTCTTAAGCCTCCTTCCCACCCTCCCTATCCCACCCCTCTGGTTGCTCGTCACAAAGCACCGAGCTGATGTCCCTGTGCTATGCTGCTGCTTCCCACTAGCTATTTCACATTCGGTAGTGTACATATGTCGCTGCTACTCTCACTTTGCCCCAGCTTCCCCCTCCCCGCTCCGTGTCCTCAAGTCCATTCTCTGTGTCTACATATTTACTCCTGACCTGCCACTAGGTTCATCAGTACCATTTTTTTTTTTAGATTCCATATATATGCGTTAGCATACAGTATTTGTTATTCTCTTTCTGACTTACTTCACTCTGTATGACAGACTCTAGGTCCATCCACCGCACTACAAATAACTCAATTTTGTTTCTTTTTATGGCTGAGTAAAATTCCATGTATATATTTGTCACATCTTCTTTATCCATTTATCTGTCAATGGACATTTAGGTTGCTTCCATGTCCTGGCTATTGTAAATAGTGCTGCAATGAACACTGTGGTACATGTCTCTTTTTGAATTATGGTTTTTTCAGGGTATATGTGCAGTAGTGGGATTGCTGGGTCATACGGTAGTTATATTTTTAGTTTTTTAAGGAACCTCCATACTGTTTTCCATAGTGATTTTATGAATTTACATTCCCACCAACAGAGCAGTAGGGTTCCCTTTTCACCACACCCTTTCCAGCATTTATTGTTTCTGGATTTTTTGATGACGGCCCTTCTGACCGGTGTGAGGTGGTACCTTATTGTAGTTTTTATTTGCATTTCTCTAATAATTAGTGATGTTGAGCATCTTTTCATGTGCTTCTTGGCCATCTGTATGTCTTCTTTGGTGAAATGTCTATTTAGGTCTTCCGCCCAATGCAAGGATTCTTCAATATATGCAAATCAATCAATGTGATACACCACATTAACATATTAAGGAATAAAAACCATATGATCATCTCAATAGATGCAGAAAAAGCTTCTGACAAAATCCAACACCATTTAAGATAAAAACTCTCCAGAAAATGGGCACAGAGGGAACCTACCTAAACATAATAAAGGCCATACATGACAAACCCACAGCAAACATCATACTCAATGGTGAAAAACTGAAAGCATTTCCACTAAGATCAGGAACAAGACAATATGTCCACTCTTGCCACTCTTATTCAATGTAGTTTCTGAAGTCCTAGCCATGGCACTCAGAGAAGAAAAAGAAATAAAAGGAATCCAAATTGGAAAAGAAGTAAAACTGTCACTGTTTGCAGATGACATGATACTATAAATAGAAAATCCTAAACATGCCACCAGAAAACTACTAGATTTATAGATCTTTATTGGAGTATAATTGCTTCACAATACTGTTTGTGTTGTACAACAAAGTGAATCAGCCATATGCATACATATATCCCCATATCCCTCCTTCTTAAGCCTCCTTCCCACCCTCCCTATCCCACCCCTCTGGTTGCTCGTCACAAAGCACCGAGCTGATGTCCCTGTGCTATGCTGCTGCTTCCCACTAGCTATTTCACATTCGGTAGTGTACATATGTCGCTGCTACTCTCACTTTGCCCCAGCTTCCCCCTCCCCGCTCCGTGTCCTCAAGTCCATTCTCTGTGTCTACATATTTACTCCTGACCTGCCACTAGGTTCATCAGTACCATTTTTTTTTTTAGATTCCATATATATGCGTTAGCATACAGTATTTGTTATTCTCTTTCTGACTTACTTCACTCTGTATGACAGACTCTAGGTCCATCCACCGCACTACAAATAACACAATTTTGTTTCTTTTTATGGCTGAGTAAAATTCCATGTATATATTTGTCACATCTTCTTTATCCATTTATCTGTCAATGGACATTTAGGTTGCTTCCATGTCCTGGCTATTGTAAATAGTGCTGCAATGAACACTGTGGTACATGTCTCTTTTTGAATTATGGTTTTCTCAGGGTATATGTGCAGTAGTGGGATTGCTGGGTCATACGGTAGTTATATTTTTAGTTTTTTAAGGAACCTCCATACTGTTTTCCATAGTGATTTTATGAATTTACATTCCCACCAACAGAGCAGTAGGGTTCCCTTTTCACCACACCCTTTCCAGCATTTATTGTTTCTGGATTTTTTGATGACGGCCCTTCTGACCGGTGTGAGGTGGTACCTTATTGTAGTTTTTATTTGCATTTCTCTAATAATTAGTGATGTTGAGCATCTTTTCATGTGCTTCTTGGCCATCTGTATGTCTTCTTTGGTGAAATGTCTATTTAGGTCTTCCGCCCAATGCAAGGATTCTTCAATATATGCAAATCAATCAATGTGATACACCACATTAACATATTAAGGAATAAAAACCATATGATCATCTCAATAGATGCAGAAAAAGCTTCTGACAAAATCCAACACCATTTAAGATAAAAACTCTCCAGAAAATGGGCACAGAGGGAACCTACCTAAACATAATAAAGGCCATACATGACAAACCCACAGCAAACATCATACTCAATGGTGAAAAACTGAAAGCATTTCCACTAAGATCAGGAACAAGACAATATGTCCACTCTTGCCACTCTTATTCAATGTAGTTTCTGAAGTCCTAGCCATGGCACTCAGAGAAGAAAAAGAAATAAAAGGAATCCAAATTGGAAAAGAAGTAAAACTGTCACTGTTTGCAGATGACATGATACTATAAATAGAAAATCCTAAACATGCCACCAGAAAACTACTAGAACTAATCAATGAATGTGGTAAGGTTGCAGGATACAAAATTAATGCACAGAAATCTCTGGCATTCCTATACAGTAACAACGAAAAGTCAGAAAGAGAAATTAAGGAAACAATCCCATTCACCATCGCAACAAAAAGAATAAAATACCTAGGAATAAACTGACCTAAGGAGGCAAAAGATCTGTACTCAGAAAACTGTAAAACACTGATGAAAGAAATCAAAGATGACATAAACAGATGGAGAAATATACCATGTTCTTGGATTGGAAGAATCAATGTTGTGAAAATGACTATACTACCCAAAGCAATCTACAGATTCAATGCAATCTCTATCAAACTACCAATGTCATTCTTCACAGAATTAGAACAAAAAAATTTACAATTCGTATGGAAACACAAAAGACACCAAATAGCCAAAGCAATCTTGAGAAAGAAAAACGGAGTTGGAGAAATCAGTACCCCTGACTTCGAACTATACCACAAAGCTACAGTAACCAAGACAGTATGGTATTGGTACAAAAACAGAAATATAGATCAATGGTACAAGATGGAATGCCCGGAGATAAACCCATGCACATATGGGCACCTAATTTATGACAAAGCAGGCAAGAACATACAATGGAGAAAAGACAGCCTCTTCAATAAGTGGTATACAAAAATAAACTACAAATGGATTAAAGACCTAAATGTAAGACCAGACACTATGAAACTCTTAGAAGAAAACATGGGAAAAACACTCTTTGACATATAACACAGCAAGATATTTTTTGACCCACCTCCTAGAGTAATGAAAATAAAAACAAAAATAAACAAATGGGACCTAATGAAACTTAAAAGCTTTTGCACAGCAAAGGAAACCATAAACAAGACGAAAAGACAACCCTCAGAATGGAAGAAAATATTTGCAAATGAAAAAATGGACAAAGGATTAATCTCCAAAATATATAAATAGCTCATGGAGCTCAATATCAAAAAAACGAACAATCCAGTTAGATAAATTTCTAACATACATAAGTCACTGACCTTGCTGCCATGAAGTTCCAGAGACAAGACACATACATAAAAATCCAAATAAAAAATGTTACTGTGCTTGTACTGCATATAAGACATCATGTGAAGCCTTTGTAGAGGATACAAAAAAAAGAGACAAACATAATCACTACCCTTAAGTTTTTATAGTTTAATAAAAAGGTAAATATGAAGACTATGTTCACAGTTTTAAAGAAGTGCCAGGTACGTGGAAGTAAGTGTAAGGCCAGGTCTAAAATGACAGAACTGTGAACAGCTAGGAAACGACAATGGCACTTAGATCACAGTGGCAAACAGTACTTAAACACAGGGTTAATCATTTCAAGCACATGTTTCCTTCATGAAAAGAAAAGTCCTGCTAATAGCAGATTGAGACCTGAAAAGATTGCCCATTTAGTTAAGCAGTAATGGAAGCCAGAGCTGTTGACTTATCACTTCAGCCACACATACATCAAGAAACATGACACCTGAGCACAAAGTGTGTGTGTGTGTGTGTGTGTGAGAGAGAGAGAGAGAGAGAGAGAGAGCGAGAGAGAGCATTCTTAAAAATTGACAGTCTTCCTTAAATACTTCTATTCCTGTTCTCATTATCCACTAGAGATTTTCTTAACCTCTAATTTAAAGACATACAGTCAGTTACTGTACATTTGCTCCCATTTACTTTCTTTTTTTCTTTTTCCAAAATGGAAAAAAATTTTACCTGAAGATTCACAAATTAGTTTACTTTGCCACTTCTCTCCCTTCCACCAGGAAACTATCTTTGTGTTCGTAAGCAAAGTATAAATATAAAATGCCAATGAAACTCAGATGGACCATCTGAAAATCAAAAATTGAATCTACATAAACCATAATTTCTAAACAGAAACTGTGCTTTCCTACTAGTTTTATACTGTAATAGTGTCAACATATACTAAAGAAAGAGTGGAAACTTGGTCAATGTGATTTTATATTAAAAATTCTAATTAACTAGTTGAAAAACTGGTTCTGAAGTATGTCCTAAAGGAATTGGTTTAACCATAGACTCTCTAAAGACTTCAAGTTCAGCTGTTCAAGAAAGTCAATACTCTCATGAATCATAAATTATGGGTGCGGTAATGGAGAATTATAAAAATTAGAAAGAAAGCAAAATTATTCCAGAACACATAATTATATAACTGAAAAATGCAAGCAAATCAACTTAAAAACTTCTATGGATGGAAAAAGAAAAGGGAGTTAGGACTCATATACCTGCTATAGTGACTGAAAAAAAGTTCAAGAATTGTCAAGTGAGCCTGTGTGGCTTATGTGGAGGTCTGATACCACGTCCATGGATCTTCACATGGTCAGTTCATCAGTTCCTTGTCATGGTCACGTTGACCATTCTACACTTTTAAAATTATTTTTATTCTTAGCCATATATTAATTAACATATTCATGATGGATTGTGTATTAAAAACAGGAAAATGAATGTTGAAACACAACCTCTTTTTTGAAGGTTGTAGAAAATTTGGTATTTTTGCACATCTACTTAAGATAATTCATTCATTTATCAACAAATACAGAGTGAATGACTTCTATATATCAGGTATTATGGTAAATGTTGGGTCTAAAATGAACAAAACAGACAAGATTCTTACTCTCATGGATTTTATAGTTTAGTTGGTGAGAAAAACAATAGGAATAAATATATAATTATAAACTCTTATGAGCACTATGAAGAAAATGAATAAGGTACAATAAGAACATAACCTAAATTGGAAGTCAAATAAGATGTCTCTTGATGAGTCTGGCTAATGGTTTATCAATTTTGTTTATCTTCTCAAAGAACCAGCTTTTAGTTTTATTGATCTTTGCTATTGTTTCCTTCATTTCTTTTTCATGTATTTCTGATCTGATCTTTATGATTTCTTTCCTTCTGCTAACTTTGGGGGATTTTTTGTTCTTTTTTCTCTAATTGCTTTAGGTGTAAGGTTAGGTTGTTTATTTGAGATGTTTCTTGTTTCTTGAGGTAGGATTGTATTGCTCTAAACTTCCCTCTTAGAACTGCTTTTGCTGCATCCCATAGGTTTTGGGTCGTCGTGTTTTCATTGTCATTTGTTTCTATGTATTTTTTAATTTCCTCTATGTATAGCTGATTCACTTTGTTATAAAGCAGAAACTAACACACCATTGTAAAGCATTATACTCCAATAAAGATGTTTAAATAAATTAATTAAATAAAATAATAAAATAAATAAAAAATAAATTGCAAATAAGATATCTCTGAAAAAAATAAATTTTTAAGATGAGATGAGAATGATGGAAATTTGGAGATTCTGGAAAAAGGAAATGGAAAAGAGGTTGGCACAATTGGGTAACAAAACAATACCACTGGGGCTAGAGTGTGGTATCCAGATGAAACTTGCACTTAGAGAGTTAGGCAGTAGATCTTTATTGTCCCTAGTAAGTAAATGAACTTTTATTCTAAGTGTACTTGGAACAATTAAGCGGTGGAATGACGTGATTTGCATTGTCAATGATTATTATAACTTCTATGTAGAACTGGCTAATGGGGTGGCAAGGATGGAAGGAGGAATAACACATAGGAGGCTATTGCTGTATTCCAGGGAAGAATTTACTTTGGTAAGTGCAATAGGCAAGTCTACAGAGTGACCTGGACTATGGTGGGGTCAGTGGGGATAGAGAGAACTGGATATATTTGAGAAAGTTTTGGCAGTGGACTGGACAGGATTTAATGATGGATTTTGCAAATGGAGGATAAGAAAAATGAAGAGGTAAAGTTTATCTTTTGTTGAATGTCCAACACCTAGAATAATACCTGGCACAAAATACTTAAAAATTATTTGTTGAATGAATGTATGAAGTTCTTGTCCTGTACAACTAAATCAATGCAGGTATTGTTTACTAAAATGAAAAAAACTGGAGAAGTTGTTTTTTGACAGACAATGAGTTTGATATGCCTGTGAGAATTCAGAGTGGACCATTAGAAATATATCTGGAGCTAAGAAAAGAGATCAGAATCCAAGGTATGAGTTTTGCGAGTCACAGATATAATGATGGTATTTAAAGCCAGTGAGCACACACAATGAGAAAAGCAGAGGACTCTAGATTGAGCCTCGAAAAAGTCCAATATTTAGAGGATGGGCAAAGAAAGAGGAGTTTATAAAGAAGACTGACGAGGAGTACCCAAGTAGGGAGGCAACATCCTGGATACTGCAACATCAAGGATGCCAAGACAGACAGTGATTTAAAAAGGATGGAGTAGTCAACTCTGCTAAGACATTTAGTTATATGAAAAATTTAATGTCCATCAGATTTTTGCAACACTGAAATCCTTGATAACCTCTGTGAGAGCAAGGTTTACGAATGATAGAGGCTGAATAGTGAAGGAGGGGAAAGGAAGTAGGAACCACATAAGTGGACACCTCAATTATGTTACATTTATCTGTTTCAGACTCTTACCTAGCATATGCAAATGTTTCTAGAACTCTAGAAACTTAATGTAATGAGATAATATAAGAATGATTATGTGTAGTTTTTATTTATTGGGAAGAACAGCTATCTACATTTAAAGGGGCTTCCCTGGTGGCACAGTGGTTGCGCGTCCGCCTGCCGATGCAGGGGAACCGGGTTCGCGTCCCGGCATGGCAGGAT
>NC_041215.1:115282274-115357801 GCF_002837175.3 Physeter macrocephalus
ATGGCCTCTGAGCCTGCGCGTCCGGAGCCTGTGCTCTGCAACGGGAGAGGCCACAACAGTGAGAGGCCCGCGTACCGCAAAAAAAAACCAAAAAACAAACAAACAAAAAAACAAAACAAAACAAAAAAATACATTTAAAAACCGTTCTTATTTTATTATTTAAAATCAAATCTCAAAAAATAATTAAAGATCTATTTATGTTCTAAAACAAAATTGCAGATTTTAAAATATCAATCACGAATGCTATTTTTGTCTATTTTTGATGTTGTAACTTGTAGAAAATAATAAAGCATTAGGGGGTGGAGGAGTAAAAACAGAATGACTGTGGAGCAGAGCATGGCTGCTTATTAGAATGCTTGGCTCAGACTATCACATACGAGAGAAATACATTTACTGAATTTTAAAGATTTCTTCATAGTCACTGAGACTACCACAACTAATACACTGACCTCAAAATAAAATACTTCTTACTAAAACCATTTGTTTATCATATAAAGTGCAAAAAGAATTTGAATTTTTTTTTAATTCTAGAGTTTCTGAGATTTATTTTACCATGAACTGGTTCAATAAATGGTTGGGAAACTTAACTCTGGAGAAAAGCTACAATTTTCTACTGCTGAGATTCTAGGAGATGCCCTGGTTCCTATCCTTTCTGTGACCTCTCCTCTCCCTCAAGTCTGTCCCCCTATTTTTTCCGCATAAGCTAACTTGCGTTGGCTCCTTGCACTGCCAAAAATTTAACCAGTGCATTGTTTTTAGAAGCAGCCAAGAGAAGAAAAACAGAGAGGCTGCATTCTTTAATACTAGCATTTGGGAAAAGGAATCCTAAGAGACTAAGTGACAACAGTTGTGTTAAGGTCTAAAATTCCTCACACATACACACCAGATGGAGAGCATGAGAAAATGATCAGGAACTGAGGTGACACTGAAAATGAGTTAGTTGAATTGATCTTCATGATAGTAAACTTATATTTACTTCCCTCAATTTAGTTAACTTGTTTAATGACTTCTTAATCCACACTTCTAGTTTAAATTTTCATTTAAATGGAAAGATAAATTTTAAAACAGAACTGTTTCCTCTTAGCCTTATCTTGTGGCATTTTTGTTCAAGTAAAGGCACATCTATAAATAAGAACAGACAAAACAGAATAACACTAAAAAAATCTCTTCAACCATGGTTTCTTCAAACAACATCAAAGAATAGTTAAGGTTACTGAATCAAAATAACTTTTTTTCCGAAGTTCTAAAACAGGAGAAAAATGAATTACCTCAAAGAATTAACCACTCTATTTTACATTCTGCTTGGGTGCAAACACAAACAAACATACACATAAATATCCACGCAAACACACACTCACACATCACACTATTTTAAAGTTCTACTAAAAAAAGATTGTGAATAGTCCAACCTTTCTTTCACTTTAATTCAAAAGATTAGGTTGCTTAAACATAGATGGTAAGAGCAGTACTTCACCAAGATCAGACCACACTTGGAATATTTTGCCTAGTTCTGGACTACAAAATTTTGGCAGACATTGACAAAATTCACATGGTTGACGGACTATGTCGTGAAAGAACTGATTGATGGGACTAGTGCCATTTAGTCTAAAGAGGGGATATAATAACTATCCTCAAACATTTGTTTGAGGCCATCATCTGAAAGGTGTCCAGCCTCTCCGGCTCCACAGCAGGTACCCCAGGGAAGTGAGGTCCGAGTACACTATTAGGGCCCTTAGATTCTGGAAACACTTGTTTTAAGACTGCAGCACTTAGAGCTGATGGAGACAAATCAAAACTTGTCAAAGCTTGGACCAGTGCTGGTGGCCATCCAAACAAGGCGTTAATCTGAATGGACTATAAATAAGAATAAATTGAACACAAATGTTGGAGCTCAAATGAGGTCAAAGTTTAAAGTTAAGACAGAAGTGGAGGCCTGGCTTAAAATCGGCTCGATATTTAGAACCAATTATCACTTTGCTGAAATTTGATTTTTATGGTTTCAGAAAGAGGTGGTGAGGGAAATCCCCAAGGCCTTAAAGGAATGCTTGGGCTTTGATGGAATAAACTCAACACTTTTTATAAGTTACTAATTACTAGGCATTTTACATGTATTACTTCATTTAACCCACACCACCATTTTAAGGTCACATGCACTATTATGACTGTCATCCTCATTCTACAGATGAGGCTTAGCTACTATACCACACTACCTCTCTACAAGGGATTAAACGATTACGTACGACATGTGTGAGGAGAACCAGAGCCCTATCCACAGCAGTACAGAGAGAGGCAAGTTTTAAATAACTGTAATTCTCTGTAGAACTTTCTGAAAAATGGAAGAAGCTGCCTCAGGATGGAATGAGGTTCCCACCATTTAGTGGGTTCAAGAGCTAAGAGGTATGTAGAGAAGTTACGCATTAGGTTAAATAAGAAAGTCTTTAAGGTTCCTTCCCATTTGAAGATTCTAATTCTACAAATGGAGTAAAAGGAGTTAAGTGTTTAATTATTTTAAGCAGAGGAATTAGGTTAAGGTAACCTGGATCCAAATCTTAGGCAGTCTATCCACTGCCAGCTGTTTGATTTTGATCGAGTTACATAACATTCTTAAGCACCAGTGTCCTATCTTTACTGATGGAGAGAACAGTATTGACCTCACAAGGTGTATATAAAACTATGAGAGACAGTATAGGTAACGTGCTAAGCAGAGTGTCTGACACATAATGAGCATCACTAAATGGTAGCTGGAGTTCATACAGTTCAACAAATTACACATGGTCTAAATTTTGTCAACAAACAACAACTTTCATGACTTTTTCATGATTAAGGAGATGTAAACTCTGGCTTCAGAGTGTCTAATTCATCATAAAAGTTGAACTTGAAGAGATCTGGGGTAACGAGGGGAAGAAAGAAGAAAGAAAATAATAAAAGACAGTAGGCCTTTGTGAATCTTGTTCAGATTCCCTGAGTTACCTAAATGGTAGTTTTCACTGATAAGGTAATCAGATGACACAAAACAATGTGAAACAATGTGGAAGCACCACAATGAGAACCAGAATTCTTCCAGCCAGAAATTAACTATCAGGACTGATAGTGTATGACAGCAAGATATTTTCAATTTTTTAATAAAAAATCTTGTTCCAGGAAGAAATTATCTTATTATTCTATATCAATTTTGATCATCCCTTTTTTTAATTTCCTCTCTTTTTTCTTTCCAGGATATCTGTAATCACAGAATCAGCCTTTGCCCTGAATTTTTTTTAAAAAAATTGCAACTTGAGGGAAAGGAGGTATAGAGATCTGATACGCAGGAAATATGAAGTAAAACACTTCATTATTCAATACCATAAAAAAAAGAATTACAAAGGAAACAATACAGCAAGCACTCAATCCACTGATGTTAAAGAAGAATTCCAAAAATGCCTGTCTTTGTAGATATTTAAACAAAATCAAATATAATAAGGAGGCCCAAGCAGCCAGCTGAGAAGAAATGTTTAATTTGGAAAGGGGAGCCAGGTAGCAAGTAGTTTTCAGCTACAACTAATTTTAATACGTACCCTAAGATCTCTGGAAAAGATTTAAAGGTACATCCTTGGAATTATACAAAGAGTTCAATTTATTCTGTTTGACCATAGTGAACAAATCAAATTCTAAAGCACAGAGGGGCTTCATTCTGATAGGCCTCCAGGGTAGTAGTATGGTCATTGACTTAAGATGTCTACTTGTGTTGGAATTTTAGGAGAGATGAACAGTTTAGAAACCCTCTGTGGGTGGTTGTAATAGAGTTTATGACTTTAGAGGCTCTCAGTTCAATGGAGATACTATAACAATCCATTATAGTTCATTGAACCTCCTCTGCTCCGTATGTACACTTGGTTATTGTTGAGTTTCTCAAATGAGTGTCCTCAGGGACACTAGCTGGCCCTGCAGACCATTCTCACTGGCCCTGGTCTATACTGACAGAACATAGTTTACTTTTGACAATTTAAAAATCATTATTTAATCAAACTGAAAAATTCATAACATTGAAAGAAAACTATAAAAAGAGTATCAAATAGGAATGTGTTTACTTGTAAATACCAAAAATTAATAATAGTAAGTATAGGGACTATAGAAAAAAAAGGAGGGTGTTATTTAATCTCACAATCAGAAGGTCAAACCTAGGTATCTAGGGCTAGCGTAGCAGCTAAATGATGGCATCAGGAACCTCGGCTCTTTAAATTTTTTACAATCCTTTAAAAGTGGCCTTGTCACTGTGGTTTAAAGATGGCTGCTGTACCTCTGGACATCACATCTTTTTTTTTTTTTTTTTTTTTTTTTGTGGTATGCGGGCCTCCCTCTGTTTTTGTGGTACGCGGGCCTCCCTCTGTTGTGGCCTCTCCCGTTGCGGTGCACAGGCTCCGGACGCGCAGGCTCAGCGGCCATGGCTCACGGGCCCAGCCGCTCCGTGGCATGTGGGATCCTCCCAGACCGGGGCGCGAACCCGGTTCCCCTGAATCGGCAGGCGGACGCGCAACCACTGCGCCACCAGGGAAGCCCAGGACATCACATCTTAATTCCAGACAAGAAGAAGAGGTAAGAGCAAAGGAGCCTTGGTGGTTCAACCTACCCTTTTTTATCGGCAAAGGGAAAATCCTTCCAAGAAGGCCCAGTCAGAAATTTTCTACTTATATCTCATTGGCCAGAACTGTGTCACAAGGCTACTCCTGGCTGCAAGAGAGACTGAAAGTTGTGTATTTAGCTTAGTCTATGAGTGCGCTGAAGAAAAATTTGGACTATTACAGCTAAAGAAGTAAAGTATACTGGCAGACAACTGGCAGTGTTCACCACAGGGAGAAGTCAATCTACAGAAGCATTGTTTACAGTCAATCCCTGGTTTTAAACCAAACTTGATCACTACTATTAGGTTATGGAGGAGAAAAGACTACTAGTATGACTGTGATATATGCAGAGGTAAATATACTAAAAGGAAGCATATAAATCTTCCACTCATTCTACTCTTACACTTAAAGCTGTGATATCAATGTAGGTTGAACATTAGAATCACCTGAGGAAATCTAGAAACTACTGATGTTTGGGTTCCACTCCCAAGAAATTTTGATTTCATTCACTGAGTTAGGGCTGCACATTAGGATTTTTTAATATTCCCCAGGTGATTTTATCACACTACTAATGTTTAGAACCACTGACTTAAGCCAATCCTAGAAAAGTTATAGGTGCCTTATAATACTGCAGAGTCACCTGAAGATATACTCGGAAAGCTGGTCTTTCCTTTGGGGCCTCTGTATACAACAGGCTCAACAAGTACTTTGGGAAGCCATCTTTCTGAGCAACATGAGTCACCTTGATGCACTGATGGGTTAATGCCCTGTCTGCTCTCTGTATGTATCAATAGCTGCAAATAAACACTGCAATTCCTGCTAATCCCATAATCACAGAGGAGAACAGTCTGGTTGGGTCCTGCTTTCCTTTAAGAATAAGAGGTGTTTCCTGTTATGTTTCAACTGTGAGCATGGCTAGACTTTCCACCAAAAAAACCCCAAAATACAAAAACCAAAAAACCCTCCCACTATCTCCTTCTATCTAAAATATCTCAACAGCTGATCTAAACAGGTGTTGGAGAGTTTCCCACACATTCTGATAGAAGTAGGCAAAGAAAGATTGAAAGGCATTTTAGGAGACACCATCACTGAAAAAAGGAAGGCCAAAACTAAGAGACTTAGATGGAGGCAGAACTACTATAAGAAATAAGACACACACGCATACTCATACACACACATAGGCTCATATGTATCAAACCTCAGGTGCACAGCACTAAGTTAATCGTCGCCTTTAGTTCATAAAAACATCATTGTCGGGCATGGCCTTCTCATTTAATTTTATTATTTTATTTGTTTTTAAAATAAAATTTACACTCATAAGATAACCCAAGATCTAGACTATTAGTAGTTATTTAAATTTATTTAAGTGTTACTTCTCTAGTCTTGCCACTCCTCTTACACGGAGATTACTGCCATTCTGAATTTTATTTTATTTATAGACTTATTATTTAAATAGGTATGCCTAAGTATTGTTTAGTTTTGTTTGCCTTGTGAACTTCTGAAAAAGGGAACCTTCTGGTACTTGCTTTAGGACTCAACCTAATGATACTAAGATTGATGCACAAAGTTGCTGTGTATTAAGTGGTTTTCACTTTTATATAGTAAAATGAATGTACCACTATTTACTTATTCATTCACATATTAATGAGTATTTGGGCTGTTTCCAGTTTTTATATTACTGACAGTGCTGCCATGAACATTCTTTTCCATGTCTCATATTGTCCTTAAGGACAATTATAGTATTTGTTCATTTTTATCCTCATTATCCAGAGAGGAAAAAAATATATATTTCCATTTACTTCCAACTTAAAAGAAAATAAAACTATGGGGTAAAAAAAGATGCTGTATTCATGGAAACTCTGACGTGGTACAAATAAAAAGAAAGACTAATGGAAGCCTGAAAAGTGAAAAAAAAAATCAAGTGAAACAAAATCAATCAGGGTAATCTGTATTCTTGTCTTGTGGTTGTTAAGATACAGTCCCATGCTAAATAAATAACCTTATACATAAATATTCTCATAAATATATGAGAATAACCTTGAAATCTTTTCAAACATTTCCCTCTTATTAACTTCTAAGAGTCTTTGGCATTAATGCAAATATGAAGGACTGTCACATTCCCATGCTTGTTCTGCACTTATTGTACAAGTACATCCAGGAGGTCATAGAAACCTGGAAAGTACTTTATTAAACCATAGGAAAACCCTCTTGTTAATCCTAATACAATTTAATGTGCTGCCACTGGTCTTCATTTAATTGAATTTTTTTCTTGACTGATTTTTGTTCTATACCATCTACAGTTTTATGAACCTCTGCCATGTGAAATAATTTACATCTGAATTCTTAGCAAGCTCACAGTGAAAGCTTTTCACTTTTATAACTTCCTCCTTAGAGACTGAACAATATAGTAGCTTCCTTAAAGTACCTATGTCTATACACAAATACAAATATGCACACATATTCTTGATTGAATCACTTAGTGGCCTAACCCATTAGAAACCATGAAATTCTTTTTTTCCCAATATACAACATTTCCAATCATGTTAGGTTAACAGGAAGGAAGAACGATGTGACTGAATGCCACCAGTATATTGCTAGGGAAAGGGAAACTACTTCTAAGTTGTTGCATTTAAAAATGTATATTTTCAACAACTGTTAAAAATAAAAGCTAACTTGGGAATTCAAATGTCAAGGCTCCAAGAATGATGCCGCGAGGGAACACAGTAGCTCTGTTTTCATTACCATCAGTAGATATTCTCTCAGTCTCTAAAAAGAAACAAGGTTAGATACCTCAATTTTAGGTAAGACTTAAAAAACGATTGCCCTTTGTTACATTAATTTATACCTACCAGTTGGAAGCAAATTGTGACAGACGTACTTCAGAAAATTCCATTTCTTTTCATCAAATGTTCATCTTACTGTAAAGGGAAATCACTTACTGTAAAGGGAAATCAAGAAACTTCTAGCAGTGGTTGAGAGTCTGCCTGCCGATGCAGGGGACACGGGTTCGTGCCCCCGTCTGGGAAGATCCCACATGCCGCGGAGCGGCTGGGCCCGTGAGCCATGGCCGCTGAGCCTGCGCGTCCGAAGCCTGTGCTCCGCAATGGGAGAGGCCACAACAGTGAGAGGCCCCCGTACCGCAAAAAAAAAAAAAAAGAAACTTCTATATATTCATTTTTAAAACACAGAATCCTTTTGAAATTGGGCAATAAGAAAACTAGACATAAACATTCTGAGAGAATTAAATTACCCACTTGTACTTCCTAGTACAAAGTTTTTAATCTTTAATGCTGACATACAGATGGTATTCTCTTCTGTTTTCTTAAGGGTCAGCGATGTAGGAATAATTCTTCCTATGGAGGATATTAAGTTATAAACTTTTGTGATACTCAAAAGTCTTGTACTTGTAATAAGCCTTGCCAAAAAAATAAACACAAAAACAAACAAAAAACAACAAACAAACAACCAGGAAAAAGAAAGGAACATTCACATTTGAGCCCTATTAGAGGGATTTAAACTTTTTTAACTTGATAGTGTTTTGCAGTAGCTAGTGTCCCTCCATTTGATTATCTGAGATAATGTGTAGATAGGAATTGCCTGTCTCCTAATAATCACTCATTAAATGACAGGTATTGTTACCATTTGTTGAGTACTTATAATGTACATTATAATTTAAATTTGTCTTTCCAGATACCACTATAGGACACGCCTATTATATCTTAATTATATAAAACAAGAAACTGAGGCTCAGAGACATACACTGCCCAAAGCCTCACAGCCTAAAAGTGGCCCAAAGTCATATTAAAAACTCTAGAGCCTTAGCACAAAAGAGATTTTAGTGCTTTCCCTATACACATCCATGATATGCTGAAAATTAAAATTCTAGCCTATAAAATAAGTGTTCGTTCAAAAAACTCTTATGTTTTCAAGATGATTTTTTCCCTTAAATATCAAATTCTTTCATTTGGGAGGTGAGATTGAGTCTGGACTTTGGATTCAGATGCTTGAGTCTAAATTCCTGCTCTGCTGCTTCCACTTACTCATTCCGTGACTTGGACAAGAAAAAAACCTCTTGGTGCCTTTGTTTCCTGAGGGTAACAATAGTATATCTTCATAGGACTTCTGGGAAGGTTAAAGAGTTAACCTATATATCAAGTGCTTAGAGTAGTACCAGGCACATGGTAAGCCTTGAATAAGCATTAGCTATTATTAGGAATTTTTACATTTTGTCTGATGTTTGAGGGACCCGGCTTTTCCCATGCCCCTAACCAGGTGCCTGGTCTGCCTGTTAATAATCCACCTGGAGCACCGATCTTGCATGCAGCCATTTGGTCTTAGCTATTCTACTAGTAGCTGAATATTTTGAGACACAGGAACTCAGGGGCTGTGGAAGACACATCATCGTATTTCAGGAAACTAAAGACTAAAGGTGAGATTAGGAAGTGAAAGAAGACAGGAGTTGGGCTGAGGTTGACACTTTCCCAGGGTGGAGAGAAGCAACAGGTGAGGACACGATAAAGAAGGACTTTCAAGACATTTCCTTGAACTTGAGAGTTCCAATGTGACTTTTCACATCCATCCTGAAATTTAGATCCTCTGATACCAAACCTTCCACAGGTGTCTAGTTGTTCAAGCTCTGGAACAAATTCTCATAAAAGTAAAACATTTCATTTATGGTGAAGGAAAAGATCAGGATAAACAAGGAGATGAGGGTGAAAGATGCTACCTTGTTCAATTCATCTGTTCAATCTGTCTGGTAGAACTACGAACCCCTTACCCCCCAACCCCTGTACCCACCCTTCAGGCCACTGTATACAATTAGAAGTAGGCTAGGGTGGGGGAAAGAACAAAATAATAAGAGGCTTCCTTTAGCTTCTTCAAGGCTGAGTTAGATAGTATCTGTAGGCATTCAAACTTATTTTTCAAATCAGGTCGGTGGACCAGTGAAGGTAGAAGGTAGATGAAGAGTTAAATTATATAACTTTTCCACCAGCTCTCCATGTCAGGCACCCTGACCTCCAACAGCATCTCTCCAAAACACTACTCTTAAAGCACAATTACTTATTACTTCTGAGAGCTCTAACTCATGGGAGTGATGGATCAACAGAACAAACTGCAAAGGGACCCTCTTGCTTGAATTTCTGTTAAGAGACGTGTAAACATCTATGTATCTTGGGAAGAAATACCCTGACTCTGGGTATGTGTAAGTAAAGCACACATAAGTTCCCAGCTACAGAATCAGAACTATATGTGGGGATGCAGGGGTATTGGTGCAAAGGGAGAGGGTGGTAAAACCCACTGAGAGAAGAAAGAGGCCTTTAGAACTCACAAGAGTTACCTTTCTAGCTGAAGACATCAGAGCACGAGGCCTTCTGAATAAAATGAAGCCTTCTTCTGTTATCTATAAAACCATGATGCTAGTGACATTGTAAGGAGAATATTTTGCTTTCAGCACTGCTGATATCAGAATATTTATTACCTTTCTATTATTTATTGACTGTCCCATTTGCTATATATGCTTGTAATTGGAGGAATACAAGTTGATCCAATAGAAATAATTTTCCAAATTATTGGCACAGCTAAACCCAGGAACGATACAATACAAAATGATATTAGGAAAACATTTGATTACTGGTATCAAACACTCACTCTAGCAAGCTTGTAGAAAAAGGGACATTCTATTCAGTGAACACAGAAGTGCTTCAGACTATCCACAGATAGAATAAAAACTAATCTCAATTAGAGACTTGAATGAGAAAATGGAAAATTCTCAGGAATCCAAGAAGTATGTCTTTCTTTTACCACAACTGGTTGATTCTTCTCTCTCTAAACCTTGACTGTCTTTGCCTCTCTAATTATTTGGTATAATGTCTGTCTTACATTTGCAAGTTTCCATGTTCCAGATCCAAAGAGAGCGAACGGCTCTCTCTTAGTCCCAACACCAGCTTCTGGAAACAGAATATGGACATCCCAGCTTGAGTCTGATGTGACCTCTGGTCCAGTAGGTTATGGACTGAGAGGAGAAAGTGTTGAAATCACACACATACATGATATCTCTCTGACTTAGGAAAGTGTGCCTTAGAAAAGAGAGGGGGAAATAAATAACTCATTGGCAAAACAGACCAGCTAAAATTGTTAGCAATGATGGTAATGATATTGTTGTTGGTGGTGGTGATGATGATGATGACATGACGTTTAAGAATTCAAGCGCTCAATAAAGTTTCACAAACATATTGCCCCTTAAACCTGCAATTTAACTCCTGAGTTTCCATTCAAGACAAATGAATGGACATTCTACCAAAAGACATAAACAAAAATGTTCACAGCAGTTCTATTTATAAACGATGAAAGCTGGAAGCAACCCAAATGTCCTTCAACAATACACTGAATAAATTGTGATATAATCACAACAGATGTCTGAACATATTTAAGAACATCTCTGAAACTATAGGACAATGTCTTTAACCTCATCAATGAATTGGAGGGAAAAAGTTTTCTAAATAATATAAAAGTAATTGATAGTACTTTTCCTCTCTGCCTGGCTCTAAATGTTTTACATTTATTTAGATCTCACAACAATTTTCACAGAAATTCCATTTTACAGATGAGAAAACTGAGGCACTAATTACTTGCACAAATAAGTAGTGGGACCAGTATTTGAATCCAGTTGAGATTCAGTCAGAGTTGGGATGAGTTTGGAAGATTTCTACTTTGTACTTCCATCTACAGTTATGGTTTCATCTAGTAGTATGTAACATCATGTGGAGTGAACAGAGTTCTTATTTTAATACGTAAAAAAATCCAAAAGACAGCCAGAAATAACTGGTCTCTTTTTTCCCAAATTATTCCAGACTCAACATAATGCTTTCCTTTCAAGGACTGTATGCAGGGTCTTAGGACACAAATGTTTAAGAACAGCTAATGTCTCACCCGGAGTCATGGGGAGATGACTGCTATGCCTGGTGGCCACTGGGTGTACCAAGCTGCAATATTCTAGATGCATGAAAACTTATGCATCCTGTCCATTCTACTAGGGACAGATATAATTAAGGAACTAATTAAAGTGCATAAATATAATCATTCTGCTTATTTTAAATTTTCAGATAATAAATATATATATGATTTTTCATCAACATACAAAAATATGTATGTTGTATTTCAGGAAATTTTTTATTTTTGAAAATAGTTTTTTAATATAACTATTCATACTTTAAAACTCTGTCAGGAAATAAGGAAATATTTCAAGAAATTGTGTGATGTTACTGATGCTTATACTCTCTTTGGGGCAATGCACTGTGTAGTTTCCTATCTGTAATTCTGCACTGCTTTACCATCCACCTCAGGCCAACTGATCTTTCTCTCAGCCTCACCCTGACTTAGGCATTCAGCTCCTTTTAGTTGCACTTGAATTGAACTTGGGCTTTTTAGGTCAAAAGACCCACAGGGCATTTAGACCCTTGATGTTGCCAAGATCCTGGGACAGTTTTATGTTAAAAAGGTTGGCATCTCTTCCTCCGCCTTGATGAGCACTACCAAAGGGTCTTTGGGGCTTTCTCCTGGTCCCAGGAGATGGAGGAGAAAATAATGTATCCAACATATACAGACAGGTAAATAGACACCGCTTCATATACATCATGTTTAATGTATTATCAATCACTTTACTTCAAACATTCTTGTAAAAGATTGTGCTTAAATAAATTTCAAAATATACACAAAACTGTTATCTATAAACTTATCACCTCTACTTTGGTAAATGTGCCTTCCACTCTCTCTCTCTTGCCTCATTCAAAATGTTTCATGTCAAGATACTTCAAAAATAGTTGACATCTCTTTTAATTCTGTGTGGTCACTAAATTGAACAATATTCCATTTCACTTAAGCCCAAAATACTGACCTCTCCAGCCATTATCTTGGAGGGAAGCCACTCAAATGGAATTTTCAAATGTATGTGCATTGTTAGAAGCCATGCTTTTGCTTCTCACTCATCATTTTAGCACTCTGGACCATGCACACAATACAAGAAAAACAGGAAAGTCTGCATAAGGCTCAATCAAGCACAACATGTCAGTGGAAATATTTTCAAATTCAAACTACCAATCACTGCTGGATATGACTTGTTGACACCCAGTACCATCCCCGCCTTCTGAGCTCGCCTCCTGAGCTTGCAGGAGTATAAAGCCTGTAAACTACATTTCCAGATTCTTTGGCCAGCAAGGATCCAGGGAGAGTCAGTCCTTCAGTGAGAGAAGCTTGTGTGAGAGCTGGAAGGCAGAAAAGAAAGAGAAACCCTTGTTCTCAAGTCGCAGTTGGGGCAGGTGTGGTCTGGTCAGAGGGCTCAGGAGCTTTTGCCCAAGGCTTTGGGTCATTTCCTGAGATGTACGCATGTTGGTTGCTACAGGCATCTGAGACTGTTGCTCCAGCTCCTCTCAAGTTCTGCCCTTTCAGATTCCCTACATTACACCTCCTTTCTACAGTAAAGACTTAGGGTGGTTTTTACTTTCCTGACCCAAATCGCTTACACATCAAACAAATACACAAATGTTCAAACAACAATTCAAATTATGATTTTCCTTTCACATACACGGTACTGCACTGCTACAGAATTACAGTCACCGTGCTGTACGTAAGATCCTCAGAACTTACCCTTCTTCTAACTAAAAATTTGAGCCCTTTGACCTGCATCACCCCACTTCCCCTGCCCCCCAGGCCCTGGCAACCATCATTCTGTTCTCTGTTTCTAAAAAATCAGCTTTTTTTTTTAAGAGTCCACATATAAGTGATACCGTACAATATTTTCCTTTCTCTTTCTGGCCTATTTCACTTAGCATAATGCCCTCCAGATTAATCCATGTAGTTAATAATATATTATATACTTGAAAGTTGCTGAGAGTAGATCTTAAGCATTCTCATCACACACACACACACACACACACACACACACACACACACGAAAAAGAGTTAGCTATGTTAACTACATGAGGTATGGATGTGTTAATTATCTTGATCTTGGTAATCATTCTCTAATGTGTGTGTGTATGTGTATAAAATCATTATGTTGTATACTTTAAATATATGCAATTATATTTGTGATTATTCCTCAATAAAGTTAAAAAATAACTTTCAGTTCACAGATTTCACAACACATCTTCATCCAACCTCACAACAATCTTACAAAATAGGTGTAGTTGGTATTAGTGGTCTTATTTAACATGAGGAAACTTAGACACTTCTAGGCCACACTGAATGCGTGCTTCTCTCCTTTTTTAATGCCTAACCAAATTAAATGATAAAGTATATAAGATGCAATGCAAGGATCCATCTGCAATTTCATCTAAGTTCTAACTTTTAACCTTGTCTTTGTGAGCATTCCCAATAAGGTAGAAGCCCTCTGAACTGACCTTCCTTTAAGTGGCCCACTGGGTTAACATTAATTAACAATTTCCATTTCCATCAGTAGTATCTGATATGATTGCACACTGAGTGATCCCAGCTAGAATGAATCCCACAAGTTAAGTTTATCAAGAATCAGTTGTGTTTATTCCCAATCTTGTTTTACCAGCTGCACCTGCTATTAGACTTATGCAATTCAATAAATATTACATAAATAATTACATTGTTAGCAAATATTTATAGAGAAGTTCCTATGCTCCTGGCACTGTTCTATATACTTTATATAAATTAACCCACTTAACAACCATCCTATGTAGTAGACAGTATTATTATCTCCCTCTTAGAGGTGAGAAAACTGAGGCCCAAAGAATCTAGGAAACTTTTCCAATGTCATACAGATAGTAAGTTGCAGATTTAAACACAAACAATCTAACTTTAGAATCCATGCTTGCTCTAAACCGCTATGCAAATAAGAGTTCAAAAAGAAAGAGTTGTTTCTATTAAGACTAAACCACAAAAACTCATAAAGAAATGTTCATAGCAAAATTATTCATAATTGTCAAAAGTGGAAACAGTTCAAAACTCCATCAACTAATGAATGGATAACAAAGTATGGCTTATCCATACAATGAAATATTATTCATCCATGAAGGTGCATGCAATACAGATACATGTTACAATATGGATGACTCTTGAAAACATGCTAAGTGGAAAAGCCAGGCACAAACTCCAATCATATAAAAGTTATGACTCCATTTATTCAAAATGTTCAAAATAAGCAAATCCATAGAGATAGAAAATAGATGGGTGGTTGCCTAGGGCTAGGGATTTAGGGACAAATGGAGAGTGGTTGCTAATGGATATGGGAATTCCTTTTTGAAGTAATGAATATGTTCTAAAATTGACTGTGGTAATGGTTGTATAATTCTTTGAATATACTAAAACCTACTGTATTAGGGGAAAAAAAACAATTAATTGCTTCGGAAAGACTTTAAATAAAGGTGACCTGCTAAGAGAAATATCAATACAGTGGAAATACAATGCAAAAAAGACTTGGAAAAAAAAAACATAAAAAATCTATAAGGACTCTGCCACTGGAATATTTCAAAAGTATTCTTACCTCTTGCGTCATTTGAAAGAAACTAAAACTGGAAATAATACACATTGTATTATAGATGCGGGTAATACAAGAAATGAAAGTCAAGTCCAAAAAAGCAATGCATGAAGCACCGGGGGAGCCCTGAAATGGGGAAGCATGGGAAATCAGGAAAGGTTTCACAGAAGGGGTGACACTGAATGTCTTCTAAACAGTGTTCATGAAACCCTGAAAAGTGCAGATGGTTTTTCAAACAGGAGCATGAAAGTCATGTGATCAGAATATGGTTAAAAGCTCTTACGTGCCTGGAACACGAGGCAGGTGCAAAAGAAGGAAAGAGGAAGGAAATGCAAATGGAGAGGTAACTCAGGGCAAAGATGTCTTAGTAAGGATTATACACCTTATTTTGTCAGTCCAGGAGATCCAACAAAGAGGTTTAAGTGAGGATCAAGCAGTGATGCAAACCTGCATGTGTTAAAGAAACAGGAGGTTCTGTCAGCAATGCAGACTGATTGGAGGGAAAACAATGGAGGCACAGAAACCAACTTTGTGGCTATTCACTATCAAAGCAGGAAATGCTGAGACCCAAACCACAGCAGTGACTATGAAGACAGAGAAGAGAGGATGTGTTGGTATCTTTATATAGAATAGAAAGAGCTGGGTGACAAGAATAGAGGATAAACTCCATGAGGACAGGAAGCAGGTGGTTTTGCTTACAATTTTACCCCCAGAGCCACAAGTGTTCAATATTTATTAAGTAAATAAGTGACTTCTGAATGTGAAGGAGGGAAAGAAAATGATGATCATTTTCTTCATTTTCTAGTATTATTTTCTAGGTTTGATAATGAGATCTTCAAATGGAAATGAAGATTGCAAGAGAGAGATCTCAAATGGGAAATGATAAGTTTGGTGGGGCAGTTTGGGATTGAAGTACCTGAAAATAAGAAACTAGTGAACATGTACAACATACAACTAACTGAAAATATAGGACTAGAATTCCAGAAAGAAAGGAGGGCTGTTGGATACAAATATCAGGAGGCCTTGAGGTAAATGACAGATAAAACTGAGAGAATGAATGAGCTCGAACCAGCTAAGTCTTCAATGAAAGAGAGAACGTTAGGGGTGGTAGCTTGAAAAGCTAAGGAACAGAAGACCAACCAAGGCATGTAACCGAAAGTGGGGTCTGGCTGCTCACCGCTCAAAAGCCAATAAAGAAGCCAGCTTGGTGGAAAGGAAAGTTTGCTTTATTTTGGAAGCTGACAACCAGGGCAGGGGGAGGGCTGACGCCTACCCCCCACCCCCGCCCGGACAATCAGGGGGCAAGAGCTTTTACAGACAGAGGGAGGGGGCCACATGCAGAAACAATACAGTCAGCTCTGACAGTCATCCTGAAATTGGTCATTGGTGGTCTGACCAGTGACATCTCGATCGTTTTAGGTACAGTTAATCTTCAGTTCCAGGGTCAGTTTGTTCCCTTTCTTTGAAGCCAATTCTCAGAATTGTGGCAGCTTATGTCATGGCTACAGCCTGGTCATCATGTAGTTAACTTCTTCCACCTGGTGGGAGTTTCAGTATCTATAAGACAGCTCACAGGATATGGCTCAGAATATTATCTACTGCCCTTAAGGAGGAACTAAAGGTCCTTGACTATGCTTAATGACTAAACTAGTATTATTTGGTCTCCTTTGACTGTTTTCCTGTTTCTGCATTTTCTCACTTCTCTGATTAAACTTATTCTTTGGCTAAAGTTTTTCCACAGACAAAAGCAGGCTGAGGACATGGGGGAGGGGGGTAGGACCATAGGGTCCTGCTCCGTTTCAGGCAGACTGTAGAGGAATGCTCTCTGAATTAGTGCGGGATGATGTGAGAAATTTTGAGAAGAGTGTTAATACTGGGGTTTCTAATCCTGAATGCAAAATTAGGAGGATTCTCTGCATCCACTCAAATCTACATGGTAGAAAAAAGACTTGTATTTATTTATCATTCCAATCATGACAACTCATCACCAAATATCAGGGTTAATCCAATTCTTGGATTTGAGACCCCACTGAATAAATTCTGAGTCATCATCCATCAGGAGTATCCTCAGCTAAACTGTTAGATTTTTCTTTTCTTTCCAGATGATAAGTTTGCGGACCTTATATTAAAACAGTGCCTACTGTAAAGCATCATTTTTTGAGATTTTCATGTTAAGTTAGAAAACAATTCAGTAAAAAGACTAGCCTCTTTGCAAATTAAATCATGATGACCAGCATGTATCCACAGAAACAAGAATATAACTGCAGTAAAGAAACACACTGTCAGACATGTTTCAACATAAGGAGATAAAAATGGGTTCAGAGAATGGGAGCTAGAAAAGGGAGGACCAAAGGACAATGAAGTTCAGCTTCTCTCTAGGCCAGGACTAAGGGAAAGTCCATTGTTTCCAGGTATCCATTCTCATCCTGTAGACAGAAATAGTTTTGAGGTAGGGAGGAATAATTCATCACAATGCCTACAATTGCACTCAAGATCATGCAATTTCCTTCATTATTATTTGATGGCCTCCAGCCAAGCTCTTTACCTGTAATTTGTTTCTGGAAGGAGCTGCCCATGTCTGGTAAGTTTCTGGTGAGGCTCTGCAGCATCAACCATAATCTCCTTCTCTAACTTTAACATCTTTCCATAGGAATACACAAAACTAAAAGCAGCCGCACTCCACCTCATGTCCAAGTTGAGTCATCTGTTCTCAACATCAGTAGCCTGAGAGAAGAGTCATTCATCAAATAATTTTCTTGGCTGTCTACTATGTGTTAGGCATTGTGTCAAGTGCTTTGGATACTGGATACATCAGAGATTTAAAAAGAAATTGCTCCTCCCTCATGGAGATCAGTGAGAAAGAGAGACAAGAGACAAGGGGGGAAAAAGGATTAATTAACTTTCATATTGTGGTAAGTGCCAAATCAAAAGCTGAATCCACTCCACACTCACTGGCCCTTCACTGTTCCTCAAACATACCAGGCACACTCCCACCTCAGGGCCTTTGCATTTACAGTTTCCCTGCCACTGTCTGGAATGATCTTCCCCCAGTTATCTGTATCATTCCCTTGCTTCCTTCACATCTTTATACAAATGTCATCATCTCAGGAAGGACTTTTCTTACCATACTACTTAAAATTGCAATTTTCACTCCTGAACTTTTCAACCCTACTCTCTGCTTTATTTTTCTGCAAAGCATCTACCACCTTCTAGCATACTGTACAATTTGATTATTTTATTTTCTATACTAGAATGTAAACTACTTGAGATTAGAGATGTTTGTCTGTCATATGAATTGATTTATCCCATGTCTAGAATAGCTGCTGGTACACAATCGATGCTCTTTTTAAGATAGATAAAGTGAGAGTAAAGAAGGAAAGACTATTTTAGATTGGGGTGAGGATCAGAAGGCTTTGCTGAGAAGCTGATATAAAGAATAAAAAAGAGCTAGCTATGCAAAAAGAAGCGGTAGTGCTTTCAAGGCAAAGGCCCTGAGGCAGAGAGAGGTCAATAAAGTGAGGACCTGAAAAAAGGCCAGTGTGAAAAAGTATAACGGGAGAGGGGCTGATGGTCTGGGGCAGGGTCCTAGAAGTAAGCAAGGGACAGATGATGCAATGCCTTGAAGGTCAGGATAAGGAGAATAGATGTTCAAAGAGAAGGATTGCAGGGAGAAAGGAAGAGAAGTAGATAAACCCTGACTGTACTATGAAAGCACAGGTTGGAGGAGGCAAGAATGAAAGAATAGCGGGCCGGTTAGGAGACTGTTGAAAATTCCAGGCTCAAGATGAAGGTGACCTGAACAAGCGCACACCAGTGGAGATGAGAGAACTAGAAGAATTTAAGAAATGTTTGGGAGATATAATTGACCACATTTGCTGATGGATTCTACCAAGGCATAAAGAAAAGTGTGGAATCGAGAATGACTCCTGGGTTTCTAACTTACAAATCAGATATCAGCATCAGCATCTAGAGATTCCAGCAAGAATAAATTGCTCTGACTGTCCTGTAAAATGAAAAGGACATAAACGAGATCAACCATTTGTTGAATGTATTGAACGTCTTCGAAGTCTACTGTCTAACTTCATTAAGTCTGATTCAACTTGCACTTCTATTTTAATCCAAAGATTTCATTAAGTTTAAGCTCACAGCCCTTACATAGTGTAGTCTGTCAATGTCTTTTATTCTACTGAAAGGAAAGATTAAATGTTCAATATGTGTTCCTTGCTTCCTCTTTTTTTTTTGTATACACTTGTTGCTTTACTGATGCTATTTCATTCTTCCTTCTCAGCAATCCTGTTGTGTCTATATTATTATTACTTATGAGAAAACCAAGGCTCTAATATTTGCCAAATATCACTGAGCTAGTAAGAGCTGGAATCAGGATTCAAATCCAGGCATGCTCATTCGCAAACTGCGTTTTCTTTATACTATGCTACTTCTGATGGTTTGAATTATTTGAAATTCAAAACAGCGATTCATCCCCACATTCCTGCCATTTTACCTTCAAATGCATTATTTCATTATTTTCACAGTACTTTTATTCACATTTAGATTAAGGTTAAAATAGTTGGGTTTTCCTGGGGGAATGCCACCTGGACTAGGTGGAAAAGGAGCAGAAAGCTAAGGATAAACCTACCCTGAGATTAAAGATTGACTCTGAGTCTGACGATCCTTTTATAAAAGAATCTAGAACAGACTGTGGCTTATTTATTAATCGAATCACATAGGATTGTACCATCTTATTAAAGAATTTTCTCCCATGATCTGATTATAAAAGAGGATCTCTCTATTGTCATTTAAATAGGGCACTTTAATTAGGAGTAAATGATATTTTATCACCTTATTTTCATCTCTAATGTCTAAATGTCTATAAAAAGATATCTGATTGGAATATAATAGCTCTTAGCTGCAGGAGCATTCGCTGTTTATAGGGTTATTATAGCTTACACATACGAAATAAAGGAGAAAAGAGTTCCTTTCTTCATTTGACTTGGGATATAGTGCCATCTGATTCCATCCCTTTAGATTTAAATGAAAATGTTCAAATTCAGAAACACATGGTGTAATAAAACTGTCTTTCATTAACATAATGCATATGTTAATTCTTTACCTAAATTCTATAAATGTTTAGTCTGACCAAAATGAAGCAAAATTAATAGAAAACTGTGTCTTGGGCTGTCTCCAAATTTGAAAGTTCCATCAATCAGTTAACATTTCACTTTCTTTTTACATGTTTCTATTATGAATGGTATAGAGAACCTTAATACACATATTTATTAATTTTTAAAATGCATATTAATATTAAAACAAAAACACCTGGAACCCTGGATACTGATCACAATATGCATTATTCATTGAACATAAAAGATTATATGTGAAATAATTCATGCTTGTGTTGTCTTAAATGACACCTGAACTAACATCCCTCTCACAAGTGCAGGCTGGGGGGAGGGCAGGAAAGATTACTTTATTATCATTATTTTTTAAATGACAAGTAGTATTTAAATTACCAAAATAAAATGAGGCATACAAGCATATAATATTGTTTTGGGGCATCATAAATGTATCTTAATTATAACATAATAACTAAGAAAACATAACAATGGGCTTCTAGTAGTTTAAAATTATATTGCTATTCTAATTCATCTGATTCTTCTAAATAAAATTTAAATATGTGAAAAAATTGCTTCACGTTCCTAAAAGACATGCAAGTATATATTATTCCACAAGGTGGTGCAAGCATGCCATGCGTTGTTCTTTTGTTCTGGCTCAAAACGTGCTTTACTATTTAATCCTCTTTATTCCGTGATCATAGTGTTTTCTGTTATAAAGAGTTCACACTTCAAAGTGCCATCTTTTTCTTAGGCAGTGCTTGCTGGTACACAAGCTATTCATGTTACATGCAAAAGCACAATGGAATCAGAGCAATTTTAAGCAAATAAAATTGCAAACCTATTCAATAACCTCTTCTGGGAGACTACAGTTACCGCTTTGACTTTATTGTTCTGGACTCTCTCTGAATCCCAGTGCAGCAAATGGTGTGCATTTGCAGTTTTGAAACATATTCTACCAAAGGTATTTAGAATATTCTCCTTCACCTGTGTCTCAGGTTAATATCGATTATGTTTCCTAATAAGTACAAACCACAGGTCCTCAGAGGCATTGTGATTTGAAGTGACCAGAAGAAAGCTACTTTTCTCTACTGTCAAAAAACCCATGTTTGTCCCAGCTAAGGGGGATAAAGTGCCTAAAATCCCACTTTTAGAGAGTGATTCTTTTAGGTAAAATATTACCTTCTGTACTTGCTCTTCTTTAAAAACACAAACCCTTCTGTTAGGGTAACACTAAATCTCTAGCATCCCCCACTTACCAGCTGTGTGACGCTAGGTGAATTACTTAAACTCTCTGTGTTTCAATCTTCCCATATGAGAAAGAGAGGAAATAGTAGAACCTATCTCATAGAGTTGTTCTGAAAACGCATGTATGAATAATTCACATAAAACATCTTGCTCAGGACCTGGCATACAGCAAGGACCCAACAAACAGTAGCTATTGTGATCATGGCATTTTTCGTAAGAGATGTTTTGTTCAGTGACTGCAATAGGGCAACGGAAGATGAGAAAGAGGCAGTAGAAGACTGCAAAGTAAATTCTGTGTGGCAGTTTTGTTCAGTGGTGACCTGTGTGCTATGATGTTCCTACATTGCTATGACTTCCGAAAATTTCAGTGAAGCCCCTCTTAAACTTCCATTTTGAGGTCGGTTAAGTTTCCTCTCTTCAGATCCTACCTGCACCTACTCAATAAGAAGCCTGAACTCATCTAGAAGAACCCTGTCTTTCTATTCTTTCTATGACCCCTCTCCCCAGTCTAAAATTCAACCAACAGCCTCAAAGGTCTCTGAATTCTGCAGGCACTCAGTAAATGCCTGCCAGCTCAGGCATTTCTATTCAACATGCACCAATAGCTAAGAAGGCTTTTGTCTCCCAGTCTCTGCATATATCCAAACCAGTATATAACGTCAATCCTAGCGGATAGTCTGTATGCTCACATCTCAGTATTAGTTCTGTCTCACTGGGCGCTAGCTGTTAACTTTACCAAATAGGGGCCATTGATTAGCCTGATTAAGAAGCCAGCTGTATCCTCCAGAGCTACAATAACTTGGAAACGTGGATTTACTATATTGTTACTCTTTTAAATAGGGGATATATGTTACAGTACCAAGGAAGGGGGATTTCATTTTCATGTCTTTATAAGATACTTCATATAATTAAACTAAACAAATAAGCAAAAGAAATAAACCTATGTTAGACTCAGCCTCCTGATTTTTGAGCAAGAAAATACATTCATAATGTTATTTCTTGCACGATAATTTTAAAAACATGTAAGAACAATGGTAGAAGAAATTTAACTGCTGACGTTACATAATTAAGGTGGTGACACTATTGTAACCTGAGATGAAACCTGCCGAGTGAGACTGACCATTACATGTGCTATTTCAGGGCTCTGGATAGGGAACTGGTGCAAGTCTTGCCAACTTAAGTGGTAAAACACTCTAGACCCGCACACAGTTCTCAAAGTATGATCCACGGACCCTTGGAGTCCCCAAGACTGTTTAGGGGGTTCACAAGATGAAAGTTCTTTTCATAATATAAAGACATCGTTTGCCCTTTTCATTCTCACCTTGTCACAAATGTACTGTGGAATTTTCTAGAAGCTATATCATATGAGTAATGGCATCACTCTGACAGTTAATGACTGTGCTTGTGTATTCTCACATTTTAAAAAGTTTTCAGTTTTAATTTCTAATGTAAATATTGCTTGACATAATTTATATAAACTACAAAAATCTACATAATCTTCATAATCTATATGAAGTTCTTTGAGGTCTTCAATAATTTTTACATGTGCCTTTTTTTCTGCTAAATAATAAATTTTTTCTCTACTTTTTGTACTTACATAATTAACATTTGTCTTGCTAAATTTCCTTCAAAGAGGCTTCTACCTCTTATAGTATTCTATAAGAGCCATCATTTTAAATCATTCCCATATTGACAGTTGTTTCTAATATATGCTATTTTCAATAACAGTAAACATTCATATTTACATGCTTATTTCCCTAGGATAAATTCCACTAAGTAAAATTTTTTAGAGCAGAGAAAAGAATTTAGTTAAGCTTCTTGCTAGAAATCAGAAAATGGATTTCCAGAACGAGTGTACCAGCTTCACTCTCTCACCATCAATACAGGACAATTCTGTCAGACTACACTCTCAGCAGTTCTAAGAATCTACCTATTTTCTTGTCATTCCAGTTTGATCAGAAAAGTATGGAATGGGAATTCCCTGGAGGTCCAGTGGTTAGGACTCTGCACTCTCACAGCCAAGGGCCGGCTGGGAGACTAAGATCCCATAAGCCGCGCGGCGCAGCCAAAGAATAAAATATTAAAATAAAAATAAAGCATTTAGCACAGTGCCCAATTCATAATAACTGGTTAATAAATAGCAACAATTACCATTATTATTTTTAAAAAAGGAAAAAAAAAGCATGGGATCACATTGGTTTTCTCAGTTTTTATTTCTTTGATTACTAATGAGTCAAACATTTCTTCATATTTTTATTAGCCATCTGAATATCTCTTCTTGTGAACTGTCTGAACGTGACTTCATGCCATGTTACTCTTAACACAACATGTCAGGACACTTTTATAACCAGAGCATTCTGGTGTAGTAAAGAAAAGGGTAAATGTTTTCAATTGGCCAAATATAAATTATGAAAATGAATACCGTTTATGCAACCCAAATTTTAGACAAAAGCTTTATCTCCAAATTTGGAAATAAAGTAAAAAAAAAAAATCTTAAACACTTTATGCTGATCATTCTCCATTTGCCCCCAGATCTATTCTCTGTCCATCTCAGCCCTGCTCCGTGCCCTGGGAGGCTGACCTCTACAAAATGCATCACCTACCCTCCCTTGCTCTCATGCTCCTGATTGGGTCTGGCCAAGAATGTTACCAACAGGAGGTCATAGTGCAGGAAGAGAGAGGTTAAAGTATTCAGTCCTGTCACCTCTTTCCTGCTTTCACTCAGTTCTGGTGTGGCTACTTAGACCACAGCTTCTGTTAGCACCTCCTCTTGCTGGTTCCAGCTCTCAGCTGGGCTCAGTAACTCTTGTTTCTTCCCCTGACCCCTTGGCCTGCACAGGTAATGGCTTCCACTTCTTGTTAGTCCAAAGGTGCCTCAACCACACTTGGGTCTTTTAAATCTGGCTGCACTTCTCTAAAGAGTAGCTGCATTAAAACATTTCTTAAACAGCACCACTGAATGTGTTTGGGTTTTGATGGAACTCTGAAAGATACACTAATTAAATTCACTGTTCAATTTATATTTAGGACTGTCTCTGATATTTCATTTATCAGAAACATTTTATTCAGTGTTAGCTGAGTATTTACTTTGAATCTGGCCCGGTGGTAGGGTCTGAAGACACGTAATTCACCCTTCTTAACTTGGGCACGTTTTTTGTTTAAAAGTTAAAACCATTAACATTCTCCAATTTCCACAGCATCAAATGAGATGACATTTAAACTCTCCATAACCTACCTCTTTCTTACCTATCTGATCTGAATCTCCAGCTCCTTAATCGTGCCTTGTCTACCTCATAGAACCCGTCTCTGTCTACTGAATATGTCAAATTTCTTCCCCACCTTCAAAGCATGTTCATGAAGTTCTTTTTTTCAGTTGCTAGGAAAATGTCACATTTTTTTCTCCCTAAACTGACCTAATGTTTAAAATACTATTCTTTTCCTATCTTCTCTTTCAAGTTTTAAACATGCAGTTGTGGTTTTTCTCTTATATTTTTCATCTCTAGCTTTAATCTGGCCTTAATCAAGTGCAATAACATGTTTCATGCTTATATCTTGGGTGTCTTTAAAGTTAGAGATTGAGGTTTTTTTTTATATGCTTTACCAAATTTGGCATGATATTAAGCATATAACAGTCGTTCACAAAGACCTTTTTAGCTATGGTGAGAAAGGAGTTAGTTAATATATAAAATAATAAAATAGGAATAGAAAATGTAAATTATAAGACTAAATCAGTATTCAGAAGATAATTTAAGGGAGTAAATTCTGACTTAGTGTAGTATAATATCAAGTATATGATTTAATTTTCAAAGATACATGAGCTGATAATTTAAAATAATTGATAAAAGGGAAATTCTCCAGTCCCCAAATACAGTTAGAATCACACAGGTTATGGATGTGGTTATTCATATGGAAATTGACTAACATAATCTGGAGGCTATTTTAATAGAGTTATTATTTTGACATTTAAGTGAGACCCATCATGAAACTACAGTAGCTAACATATCACAAGAAACCTAGGCCTAAGATTTTTCCTTAAAATTCCACAGCACACATCTGTGTGTGTTCAGAATATGGAGGTTACAAGAGTCACACAGTCACCACTGAATCCTGACTCAGGTCAGATTCCAGAAGATGCTACAACCAGCAGCCTCTGCAGCTGCCTCCTAACAATTTCCTAAGCAGCTCTCACAGCTGCATAGTAAAATGTTGGAGGGTTCAGGGGAAGCACAGCTGTGCTCCCAGACACAGCTGTGCACCAGAAAAATTAGTGGGTGGGGCTATACTTAGCAAATGCCACCCATTGTTATAGACCCCAACTAATGGGACCTGGTAACTTGGTTTGCACGAGTACAAATATACCTTTGAGGTTAGTAGCAAAGGGCGTAAACCCACAAAGTTGTATTATGAGCTGCTGTTTTGTTCAGCTTCAGAATAGAGAATTAAGTGCATTTTCTCTCTTTGCCAAACAATACAGCACACACACACACACACACACACGCTCTATTTTGTTTTGTTTCTTTGTGGAGTTAATCTCACTGGATTATCACTTGAAATGACACTAGTTTGAGTCTGCATTGACCCTGAAGGAAGCTTTACACATTGATCAGTTATATCAAAAAAAAAAGTGGGGGGGGGAAGAAAGCTTAATCTCTCCATGTATGTAGCCAAGAAAGCACAACCTAAAATTGTGCAGATAATAACCACTAACTTGGCCTTTAAGTAACAGCTAACTTTTCTGGATAACTCTTGAATCAACACTGATTCAGCAAAATATTTATTGTGTGTCTACAATGTACAAGGCACTCAGAAACAAGTCTTAGATTTTTTTTTTTTCCCATTGATGAAAAGAAAGAGCACTAAAAAGAAGACTGGTAAAAATACTTCTCTTACATTAGTGAATTTAAAAGCTCAATCTGTGAACTTTATGAAAAGATACCTTCCAGATTAATTTTTACATGTTTTAGCTATTTAGGCTTTCAGTTAACAAACTTTCAGTTCATATCTGTGCTGCTACTAGTGCAAAAATAAAAATCATATACTGTATACCTGAAGTTTTGGAAAGTTTAAAAGAAATACTTATAGATTTAATTTATTCTGAAGCTTGCACTTTTAAAAGCAATAAAACAACTAGTGTTTCCTTCATGAAAGAATCCCAAACATGTGATGAATGTTAATTATTTTTTTCAAAATCTATTTGATGTGACAATTTTAATCACTAATTAATATGTGTGTAAAGTGATACATATAAGTCAAAGGATATAAATGTTGAAAAAGTAAATGGAATACTGGATTAATAAGATTTAATAATAAAAACGAAATAACATTTGCCTTTTTTCTATCTGGTAACTATTCCCCATCGTTTCCTAAAATGCTATTTGGCATTCACCTTGCCTAAAATTAGTGTCATGACAATTATTGGATTTATCATGCTGATCTGTGTACCAATGCCTCATTTGGTTTTTATGCAAGGTGCATGAATAGCGCTAGGTAGGAAGCTGGCTATGTGAGACTGCAGAAGAGGTCTATGTCAGGATTAACCTATCAGTAGCTGTGCAAAAAGTTATGCAGAGGGTCTTGCAAATCAAAGCAATTTTTTAAAAAGATTGATAGTAACTAGTAAAAACTCCAGTTATACACCCAAAGAAAGCATTTATTTGGCAATGCCTACATTTATATGTCTCAATTAACATTAGCATTTTTTCTCTTTTCTGTACCCACTTTAGGTAGTGCTGTCATTATGAGTTCATCAGCCATTACATTAACAAAAATATTCTCTTTCCTGCTTTTTCCTGGCATAGGCTTCTTCCTCCTCCCTTCCCACATATGCACTCTTCCAGTAACTAATCTCTACAACCCTGGCAGTAAGAACCTGAAATGTTTAGTGGGAGATTTAAAAGAAAGATGGGAGCATAAGTGCCAGTGCTTTAGCTCTAAAGTACAGAATTAAAATCATATATCACTCTCTCCCACAAAAGTCTTTACTCATTAAATTTATTTTAAACGTATCTGTTCTAGAAATAACCATGTTGCCATGCATCAGAATGTAGATGAGATTTGAAGAGCAGACTCGTATAACTTTAGCAACAACTTGAACTGCACACTGCTCTATGAATGAGAGCATTACAGGGATGGATGTTTTGACACAATTGAAATAAAAAACTTTGAACTTTTGCCCCTCTCTCAAACTGATGATGATGCAAGAGGAGATTATGATGGTCAGAAAGAAAAACAGATGTCTATAACTAGATCTGGATTTCAATGGAAGGCAACAAGAACATTTAAAACCAACATTGGGATTGATATATATACACTAACATGTATAAAATAGATAACTAATAAGAACCTGCTGTATAAAAAATAAAATAAAATTCAAAAAAATAAATAAATAAAACCAACACTCTTCACCTGGAGAACTGTGACTTAATGAAATAATTAAATCCAGTGGAGAATCCATGTTTGGCTTCCAGTGCAGTATTAGGTGCTCTCCTGTAATGACTATAGAATGCTCCGGGTGTGCGCAGAGTGGAAACCTAAGGCTTTAGTTCAGTGAATTTCTATGATAAACACAAATAGTAACATAACTTGCTGAAAGAAGAAAGGGAATAGAAAAGACATAAAATGACCATTAGCAAATGAGGCAAGTAAAGAAAGCATCAACTGACATAATGGCCTAGAAGAGAGAAGGCTTGAAATTTTTAATTAACCTTTTCACTTAGATGGAGATTTAGAACACACATTCTTTATGTCTTTTAATGCTCTTTTGCTTCATCAATGGAAAAAGACACTTAACCTAATATATATATTATATATAGTTTATATATATACATATATATAAAATAGTCTAGTGTATATATATATATACATACATCTATATGCATATATACTATATATATGTGTGTATATATTATATAGATAACTTAGTATGTATGTATATATACTTTGCTAAAAGAAAACCTTCCCTAATGGTTATGACTGTTAAGTACTTAGAATGTATTACCATAAGGGGTGGTCAAAATTTATTTTTAGTATTCTTTTTTTAGTTTCTTATCTGCCTGAATATATTGAGATCCAAAGAGAGGGATGAAATGGTTAAACTTCAGTGTTTTCGGTTAAATTATTAGGGATATAATGATGTTCTGAATCATAAGATCTTGAAGGTACATGTTTCCATGAGCCCCCAGCCAAGAGAGGAAAGCAGTTACATATTGGGCCAGAAGACAATTTAATCCACATGACGTGGTCACTTAATGAGTTACTTTCCACACTTTATAAAAAAGAACCAGAATAGACTCAAGTAATTGTATTAATGTGCTGGGATATTTTGTGGCCAAAATCAACATACACAAATGTCCCGCTGCATTAAAAAAAAATAATAACTCTTTTAATGGTTAAGGGTAGCTTATAGGTCTGAAAGTTTCCAACCAATTCTTTGTGTCTTTCACCCTAATTCATCACTAGTTTGCCAACCACTATTAAAACACTTTCACATCTAAATGTAAAGGCCCACATCCTGACATTGATCCAAGTGCAGAACTCCCATTGAAGTCGATGAGAATGTTGCATAGAAATCAATGACAGGATATGGACCTCAAGGCTGGACCATCTCTCCCCTGGAACCTTTTTTTTTTCATTAACACTCAGAAATTTGAGAGTATTACAAGAAACAAGACACATAAAGCAGAGCATTTGCGGATGGGCTCCAAGGTTCTCTGTTCCTTCCCTGGCAAAGTTTATTGTGGGCTAGATGCCAATTGTATTTTTAAAAAGGGGGGACTGTAAAAGTGTCAACTTCAGCGGCAGCGATGTGCTTGACTAGAATTTCATCTCTCACTATGCAGGTGAGCAGGCCTTGCTTTAATCACAGCCTCTGTTTTGGCAAAGACACTACCTTACAAACTAAATGAGTTCTTTTCCAGCTCTGATGTCTGAATTGGCAATCATAAAATTTTTTACAAAGTATACTTCCTATTCAAAACTTGAATAATATTGAACATTTTATAGTCTAATTTCCAATAACAAACTATATGAATTATTCTGCCATGCCATAAACACTAGAAATAATCCTTCAGATTTAAATTGAGTCTTTCTTCCAGTAAATGCAAAGCATTTCAGGCATATTAAAGGTAATTCTGTCATTTTTTCAGTCTTGAACACGGTTTTCAAAGATCTTCAAGAAAATGCAAACATCTTAAAATAAAATAAACTCAAAAGTCATTCCTTCCTTACCACCACTATAATATCCTCATTCTCTTTACCTACAAATATGAAGGGAATAGAAAATTACAATATATGTTTGGTCTAGTTCAAGTTTTAAATAAGTCAAGGAGTAGTTTTCTAAAAGGACAGCTTTGATTTATGTTGTTGCTCATAATATTAACTCATGTTTAAAGTGAACAAGCCAATTACTCACCTTGGCCTTGATTCCCCTCTAGGTTAAAAATTGGATAGATTGTCTTGAATCAGTGGTTCTCAAATTTTAGCTTTCTTTAGAATCAACTGGACCCCACCCCAGCCGTTTCTGATTCGGTAGGTCTTGGGACAGATGGATAATTTGCATTTCTAACAATTCCCCTGAGGATACAGATTCTGCTGGTCTAAAACTACAATTTTAACCTTTAGAAGGTATAAGAATCAGCTGGGAAGCTTGTTAAAATTGCACTGCCCATCTCCCTTCACCCCTAATTTAGATTGAACCCCTAATTTAGACTGAACTGGTATGGAGGCGGGGAGTCTGGGTATTCTGTCTGTAAACAGCACCACAGCTAATTCGGATGTGGTTTATCTCAGAATACTCAGAAAATAACTACCCTCTAAATCCCTTCAAGCTGCGAACAAGTATGACATTTTTTGTAAGTCAAATTAGGAAGGCTAAAACAAACAGCCTAGGGACAGAAAACAAACACCAGAGACAAAGACATCACAGGGGTAATGCCATAAGAGGCTCTACACAGGTAACCTTTTAGATTCTTTATTTAGTGGCAAAAACCAAGGACCAGAGCACCTTCCATTCTAAGCTTATCCTTTGTAGCATTTTATGCATTTGTAGTTATATAACTGCCTATTTATAAGAATGTATATAATGTCTATCTTGTCAATGGCAATAAGATGACCAGGTTCCATCATTTTTTAAATTTACCATTATATCTATTAGGTCTGACATATGGTAATACATTTTGTTTGGGACTACCTTCTTTGGTATGGGAACAGTAGACACCTTTCTTGCTACTACATGGAGAAATCCTATAGACAGAAAGAGAACTCAGTAGGATTTATAAAATTACTTTTGAGTAAGCTGAGTATCTACTTAGCGAGGTATAGTGCAACTATATACTTCATTAACAATATTCCATACACGTTAGGATTATAGAATCTAATGCTCCTAATTTATTATCTACTACACTGAAAAAAATTAGTCCACATGTAAAACAGAAATACTTTGCCTCACTGAGAGCTCTTGTTTGAGGAACTAGAGAACTGTTCAACACCCCTGGCCACCTTAGTTCTTCATAAGAGCACCATTTGTCAGGATCATTGTTTTTGACTTAATGGTGAAATAAAGGGTTCCTTCCAAATTCAGGGCACTAATTCTTCTGGTAAGTCACTGAACACTGAGAAAATAACAAAATTTTCCGTAATTCAGCTCTTTATTTGCAAAGGGGAAATGTTGTTGGATTAGGTGATTTCTAGGGAAGGCCTCTTCCAGTTCCAAATTTTTTATGGTTTATGAGTTAGAACTACAAAGTGGACCCAAATGTCTATCATGTCAAAAATTCCATAATGATACATGGTTTATATTTAGTGTTAAATTTCTTTCTTTTTTTTTAAGCTGGCAAAGCAATAACTCACACCCTTATTTATTTGTTCAAGTCAGATGTGAGCAACTACATAAATTTGATTCCTGATTTTGAAATTCAGTCTACACAGCAGAATATGAGAAAACAACATATATTTAGTGTTAAATTGATATTATAAATTATTTCATTCTTACTCAGCCTCCTAAATTCTTTCATATTTCTTTTTATCTGAAATTAAGTTATTTCTCTATGTGTAGATCTCCTGTTAAGTGTTCTTACCACAACACAAATGATAATAAAAAATAATGTTTCTCTTTGAAATTCAAAAAAAAAAGTGGTCCTCTTTTTCAACCATTTATTAGCATTCTTCACATTATGGTTACCTAGTAATTAGGTTTTTTTTTTAATTAACCAGAATAACTGGGTATAGGAAATTAATTTCTCTGATTTTTTGTATATTTTTCATATACTACATAAGCCCTTGTGAGTGCTATAATTGTAACCCTTTATAATTGGCAGACATTAATTGCTGAAATTGTACTAGAATTTCCATATAATTTTATACCAGAGCCACATGAATACTGAATACATTCATCATGTTTAGAATACCAATGGGAGAAATTAATCTCCAATTATTAAAATATGCAAGAACTTGTATGAATATGATAAGGATGAGATATGCATATTCCTGAGTCCTATGTCACAAGTAATATGTCTGTGTATGTTCAAGTGTATTAAATCTAGAGCAGTGGTTCTCCATTCACTAAAATTAATCCAATCCTCTCTTGCTAGAGGGTTCAGAAGAGTAGAAGAAGGTGAGAAACAAACCATGAAAGAGCTCCCAAGAGTGGAGGGTACAGAGTAAGAGGTGATCACAGTTGTCCTCAATAAACTCACCTTACAGATATCCCGATTTTTGCAGTTCTCCTAAACAGCCAAGCTTATAACCTCAGAGGCATTTTCAACTCCCTACTCCATGGCACACATGCTATAGATTCAACCTCCATAATCTCTTTTTAGATTAGGATTTCTTACCTCGAGGTCCATGAATTGCCTCACAATGTCTGTAAACCTACTGGAATTACATGCAAAACTGCACACCCATGTATGGACACCCTTTCTGAGGAACAGGTCTACAGCTTTTATCAGATTCTCAAAGAGGGCTGTCACTCAAAACATTTAAGGGCCACTGGGCTAAACTGTTTCATCTTTTTTCAATTCCACTGCCACCAAGCAAAGCCAGGTTCAGTGCTCCCTCTTCTGAATATCAGGGTTCCTCCCATCCAGTCTCCTGGCTCGTTTCTTGTCATCTTACACATGGTGCTTTCAAAGTCATCTTCCTGAAGCTTATGATCAGTCATGATCAGTAAGCTCATGATTACTCCTGTTCACTAATTTTCAGGGCTCCCCGCTGCCCACTGAATAATGTCTAAATTCCTGGGTGCAGACACCATGTCTTATTCATCTCTGTTTCTTCCGTATCTAGCTAGCCCAAGAGATTCATGTTTTTAAGTTCTCCTGAAGTGAGAAACCTTCTGTGTCCCAGCTCCTACCTCTCTACAGTGTTATCTGCCCCCATTTGCTTTCATGAAGTCTATGCTACAACCAATTCAATCATCTGACCTCCTGTCAATTCTCTGAACATAATCCACGTTTTCTCTCTCTCCCTGCATCTTTTAATCACGTTGTTGTTTTTTTCCCTTTGATTGGGGTGCTTTCCTGACCTCTCCACACCCAGATCACTTCTGACGAAATCTCACCCATCCTTCAGTGCTTAAAAAAATGCTTCTCGGGCTTCCCTAGTGGCGCAGTGGTTGAGAGTCCGCCTGCCGATGCAGGGGACGCAGGTTCGTGCCCCGGTCCGGGAGGATCCCACATGCCGCGGAGCGGCTGCGCCCGTGAGCCATGGCCGCTGAGCCTGCGCGTCCGGAGCCTGTGCTCCGCAACGGGAGAGGCCACAGAAGTGAGAGGCCAAATTTTCTCCATGAAGCCTTCTAAGCTCTGTCTCCTTGTGAGAAATTATCGCTTTCCTCTCTAACCTCTTTGTGCATTTCTTAGGACTTTACTTTTATTAAGCACATAGAACTCAAATTTTAATATTGAATAAATCATTTATATAGTTTGTACATTACAAGATACTGTATACTCCTTAAAGGCGAGGCTGTATTCTTCTCTTTCCCACAATACCTAGCATTGACTCACACACCATAATATGTATTTCAAAAATATTTGCTGAAGAAATAAATGAAAGAATAAATAAACACAAAGTTGATTTTTCAGATGCTTCAGATGTTGACGAGAGGTCAGCACTGGTTTTACTGATGAAGAACATGAGGTTCAGAGAGGCAGAGAGAGCAGCACAAGATCACACAGCAGTCACATTGTGACTGGCCAATTTGGGCCGGTGCTCAGATCAGATATTTGAATTTGATCTAAGTCTCTGCCCACCACACAAGGATGCCCCTTTTCCGGACAAGAAAATGCACTTAGATATTTTATTTTTAAGCAACTACAATCCTGTAGTTTTTATAATTCTAATTATTGGCTTTACCATTTATTACCTGTGTGACAGTATTTTACTTAGTTTTCTCATCTATAAATTGAGGGTCTAAATTTAACGCTCTCTGTGCTTTCTTCCAGCTGTGAAGTTTGAACTGCTTCTGACACCCTCACCCTTCTTTCTCCAGCAAAGAAGGTAACTTCCCCAGGTTTTCCCAAGTTTCATGGTGCTCCACCTCCCATTCTGTGTTCTAAGTGACATCTGGTTATCAGTACGTGGTAATGACAAATACAATGCGTGGGACTAAAGAAGTCATATGCAAAAATTAGGCTCGATAAAGGTAAGAGCTTAAAGAAGTTTTTTTTTTTTTAAATAAAAGATCCTGGGGCTTCCCTGGTGGCACAGTGGTTGAGAGTCCGCCTGCCGATGCAGGGGACGCGAGTTCGTGCCCCGGTCCAGGAAGATCCCACATGCCGCGGAGCGGCTGCACCCGTGAGCCATGGCCGCTGAGCCTGCGCGTCCGGAGCTTGTGCTCCGCAACGGGAGAGGCCACAACAGTGAGAGGCCCGCGTACCGCAAAAAAAAAAATAATAAAATAAAATAAAAGATCCTATAAGATATTTAAAAATTCAAATAACTAGGTAAAAGAAAGGATAGTTCCACAGATCTGATACTTAACCTATAAGGTTCTACTATGCGAAGCTCCCATATGTTTCTTCATTGTGACAAATACGAATAGCAAAATAAGGTTTAAATCTGAATGGCTCTGAGTGCTGCCCCAACAATCAAAAGTGAAACTATTTTTCTTTCATTCTTAATATTCCAAATATTTTCACTTTGTTTCCCACACACGGCATTGTTGTTTCTTCCAATTTATATATTCTACCCTAAAAGGCATTCTCACTCCCCTCAATTCCAACACAAAGTCTTGGGCAAAATCTGGCATTACCACCAAGTTCTGTAATTCCCTATCCTGTCTTTCTTCTAGTAAATCTTATGTGAAAGACTTTAACAGTGCCTGCATTCATTCCTTGATAATGAATGTTTGTCATACGTATAGTCTTCAAAAGAACATGCTCTGTCTTCTTTAAGGGCAACATACACCGGAGAGAACAGTATAATCCGTGTTCCAAAAAGAGGGTCTCAGAATCTGATGAGGAAAAGTTACTAGATGAGATGAGCATTATGGAGAAACAAATTGGCCCACTTATTAGTCAAGAGACCAAGTGAATCCCTTTAAGGCCTCTAGATTTAGCAGAGGGCACAAAATCTCATGCTTTCTAAATTTGTTTCACAAATTTATTACTTTCTCTCAGGATACACTGATTTTCAGTTGATTTGATACCAGAGCCTTTAAATCAAATCTAACTTATTGTATTTTTCTGTCATATAGAAACCTGAGCAAAACAATAACAAGTGATAATAAGGGAAATTAATCTTCGATGTCATTTTAAAATAAACGGCCTTATAACTCAAACGCTACCCCATTCATAGTAGCTATTTTGCTATTATATTCTCCCAGAAGAGCAAATAATAATGAAGATAACGTGACAATTTATTAAGATAACATGGTGCCTATGCACACACAGGTAGCTTAGGGTATTACATATGGATATTTTGGATATTCTTCACCCTCTTTAAAGTATATATATATATGCATATATGTATATTTATGTTATATATTATTTATAAATTTGCATAAACACACATATTCCATAGCGTGAACAGAAGAGGATAACTATGTTTCAAACTGTGATAAGCCCTATGCCAACCAATGGTGTTCAATTCTTGTTAAGCCCTGTAACACAGGTTAACTCATTGTTATTTTCTTACAGTTTTTGCTACATAGTTGCAGTACTGCCACTCAATTCTGATTTGTACTAGAAATTGTACTAGAAGTTGAGATATTGGGGCCAGGTGACCTTGTGCATTAAAGGTAGCTGTGGCAATGACACACAGTAACTCCTGGAGTTTGGGGGTGGTGATGTTGAGGTACAAGAAACTTAGTAAGTCCCACATGGGCTATAGATGACCTCATAGGACCTCACCCCAGACAGGTGAAATGCCCTGCCCACAACCCAAGCCCCGCCCCCTGAGGACACGATGGACACTTGAGATTCCCACTCTCTGAACTTCCCCAACCTTATGTCCTCTGCATTCTTTCAGCTTTGCACAGTACAAATAATGTATATGAAAGGTATGTGTTGACACACCCACTCCTGTCAAGCCTCTGCAGGGCTAAAAAAAAGAACCAAAATATCATCAGTTCAATAAGTCAGCAAGGTTTATGCATTTTACGGCTCTAAGATACTTCTAACATTTGACGTATAATTTATATTATATAAAAACGGGCAGTTTAGTTTAATTCTATTAAGTTTTCAGCTGGGTCCATCATATATATATATTTTTTCTCATTCTACAAGGAAATATGATTCTCCCCTTAAGACTAAAGCAAGTTAGGCAGTGAGTATGACAAAATGGTTCAAATCATCCAAATTATAGCTTTTAATGAATGCAATGTTTATGTAAACTCTGAGAAACACAGCTGAAAGGAAACACTTGTAGGGAGATGTGAGGAACCCGGAGAAGACGGCGCCACATCAGCTGACTTGAAGGAGTTAAAGGGCCTTCATTGCAAACAGAATTCAAAGACAGGAGCCTTGGCCTTGGGTTGGTTATAGATCTGAACCTTGAGAGGCAGTTGGAACTGGGAGGTAAGTTAAAAGGTAAAGGAGAAAGTCCAAGCAAAGGTTTGAAGACATAAAAACAACCATACTGCACAGAAAATCCCAGAATGTCCAGGCTAAGGAGTTTGGATTTTAATCAATCGTAAATGCGGAGCTATTGAATGTTTCTCAGCAGAAGGGGGGATATATTTCGTTATAAAGGAATCTTAGAAAACATATAGAATGAATTAGCAGAGAGAAGGTTAAAGACCAGGAGGCTGCTACATTTATCCAAGTTTAAGGAAAAGAGAGCTGAACCTGAACCATGGCAGCAGGAAGCGATACACATTGATGGATGAAAGAACAAAGAATGTGAGTCAGTGTTCATGAGTTCACTCCAGGAGGGCTGTAAACTTAATCTGTACCTCCCATAAAGGAACTATAAATTGGAAATTCTAGGGGATTTTGGACTGAGTGTATTTGATATGAAGTTTTGACTTCAGTTAATAAGCATGTCTCAAAGAGATAAACACCTACGAGATTTTATGTTATAAAAAATTCTATTATAATTTCATATTGGACCCACATAATATCACAAGAATTACACTGAGATGGGACTGGGCTAAGTTCTCTGTACCTCCTTACATACAAAACGCAAAAGCTGTAAAAAATAATCACTGTATCAGTTAAGGATTGTGTTCAGTGGCTAACAACCAAGATACAACCAAAAGAGAAGTTAATTTTGTCTCATGAAAAAGAAGTCTGGTGCAGGTATTACAGTTCTACAATATTCCTGGTGTCCCACAGTCCTTATTCTTTGGCTTCATCATCCTCGTTGTGTACCTTGAATCTTCATGGATGTAAAATAACGACTGACATTCTGGCCAGCTCATCTGTGTTCCAGGTGGAAGGAAGGCACTGCCCTCTTCCCAATGACTTCTACTTAAGATTCATTGGTTGTGCCTATCTGCAAGGGAAGGGTGGACAGTATATTCTTTCACCTGGGTATATCGCCACCATGACTGAAACTGGGTTCTGTTAGTAAGGCAGAAGAGGGGGTATTGGGTGGGTCACTAGCAGTCCCTCCCACAAGTCACAGAAACTCCTCCCAGCTCTAGAATTTTGTGATTATAACTCCACACAGAACTCATGCACAAAGAAATTATTACTAATTGTTTTCTAGTGTCTTCTTCAAAACATTGGCCTTCTTTTTTCCTACTGAATTATGGAAAATAAGTCTGTTTTACTCTAAACGTTAAGCCGAAAGAAACTCCACATACCACGGATTCTACTTCCTAACGTGGGATTTTTTTTTTTTTTTCACTTATGGGCAAGCCACTCTGCCCACAGATGAAAGACTGCCACTTTTCTAAACTGTGCTGGACACTGATACATTATGATACAACGCAAATGTACTGTGAAAGCTGTCAGGGAATATCCATTATTTGCACGTGGCAAATTTGGAACTAACTATATACTTTTTCAGCATCAAAAGCCAAGGTCTTATCTTTGAGTTAAAGTCATCTATTTAGGAACTTCAGGTTCCTGTCAACCTGCATATCTCTAAGGTTTCTTGTCATCTGAGATCACCATTGCCTTTAATGTTTAAATAGAATGCATGACTACCCACCTCAGAATTTGTGGGAAACACGTCCTCCCTCACTGCATACCCAAACCTATAGAGTTTGTCGGAATGCTTATCATCTCCTGGTCACCTCTTGATTTGATTTTTTGCTTTCATTCAGTTATCAATGTCCTCTCTGTTTCCTGTACTTTTGTGTCCCCTATCGCCTTCCTTTGCAGCTTTACCCCATGTGGACACTGCCTCTATTCATTAAATCCCCAAAAGTACTATTCACAAAATGCTGTCACTGGTAACCAATTTTTCCTAATGATTTTGAGTAGCAGAGAGATATTAGAGTGCAGGACGGTACAGATACCAACTAAATGTTTGACAACATTGTGCTAACAATGCATCAGATTTTCCCTGGGGAAGAGAGATTTCTTTTTGACTCAGTCCATCTTTCTTCCTTGCTCATTGCCCACATCTCTTTGGCTCTCGAGACCCTTCATTTCCCCTTTTCCTCAGCCTCCCTATTCTCTCTACTCTCTTATGCAAAGGAATTTAGGTTTCACTCCCTGCCTTCTTAAAAAAAAAAACAGAAAAAACCCACTAGCATGATCTATATCTGCAGACTGAAAACTTTTGTTAAGATGCTCTGCTAAGTATAGGACCACTGATGCCAGGCCTCTCCTCTTTTTATATAATTGCAGACATTTTGAAATTATCAGCTTATGTTTCTTTTGTATAATCACAATAAAATCAGAGACTGATATAGCACAGCCTAGGACAAACCCAAGTTCTGAGAATTGGACCAACAACAAAAACTAGTTCTAAAAGCATGAAAACATTTATTTTCATCGCTCAAAAACCACCATTGTGAATCTAACTCATAACTCATAGCACTATCTCACCAAACCCTCTATTTTCCTTCTCTCCAAATCTATTATACCCCAGAGATGTATTTGGGTCTTTCACAATTTAAACTCCAAAGTCTCTCCCAGAAACCCCATTCGTGGTGAACTTCCTATCACTTTCTTTCCCTTTTCTTTCCTCCTGCTTCTCCAGTTCTGCCCCTCTACCTATTCTCCCAATTGTGCATCACAAGCCCCCCCAAAATTGGACAGAAACAAGTGAAAGAAGTTGACAACCACACCTGCCCCTGAAACAGGTAGTCACTAGCTGGAAATATCTCAGTATAACACTGATGTGCCCAGAGCCACCTAAGAAAGTGTCCGATCCTTAGAAAGAAAGCCAAGAATGAATAGAAACCCACTGGTAAAGAGGAAATGACAGAGGACCATTCAAGAAGTACTCATGGCCAGCTGAGAAAGCACATAAAACATATTAGACCCAGTTATAGTCCAGATTTAAGCCACGAAAAGTCCAAGGGACAACAAAGGTAGCAAGAGAGTTTAGAACTATTCTTCAGTTCTTGATTGTTGGCTTTGGTAATCACAAAATCAAATAAACAAAACAAACCTAAGAATAGGTTGGGTAGAAATTTTCCTATTGCCCAGGAATTGGCAAATAATTTAAAACAACAGATTCACTATACTCCCACATTCTAAAGAGAGCAGTCAGCAGTTGACTGTCATGTCCCAGTCAACACCTATGAGCTGTTATGAGAAAGAGTAGAATCAGCCCTACTAAAATCAACTAATGCCCTGTCCTCCCTCTCCCCATCCATAATATATGAGGGAATAAAGAGGGCAACTGAGAAGTGAAGTCTGGGTAGAAGTTATTAGCCTATACAAAATGCAGTGATCATTGTTAGAGGCCAAGTGAGGTGGGAGCCTCAAAGAGAATCATTTTTAGAATCTGGGGGAGGGGCCTATAAGAATGGGAGAATGGATCTTTTTCTCCAACTGAATGCTTGCTGGAGGCCCTCTAGGGCCTGCCTTCAGAGGACAGTGTAAGGAAGGCGTTCTTAGAAGAGCATGTCAGATTCCCAAATTTGTGATGTGTACATTTCCATAGACAATAGAGCTTCCATTTCTAAAGAGAGCAGGCTTGCTGGAGTAGCCAGGTGGAAAAGAGCTACTAGTTCTGCGACACAGGTTGCCTATGAAAAAAATGGGGTAATCCTGAGCCTTGTTCTATTTTTCTGCAACTCTCGGAGGACAGCAGTTCCAGCGGTTTCACTTCAATTAAAGAAGACAAGAGAATTGGAGCCAGCAGACCAAGCAACCCTACATCTACATTTTCAAATGCCTTTTTTCTAGATTTTTCTAATATTCTCCATCTTTCTTTTTTATCTTTCATCTTGTCTCTGATACGCCCACTTAAATGTGCCAGAACCCAAGCTCAGGTTGTCTGCTAGGTAATCTAGCATGGCTTCCTTCAGCATTTTGCTTCTTGAGATCACAGATGCAAAACTGGCCCCCATATGTGTTTACTTGTATACAACTCCACCTTGGCCTAGACCATCACCATCTCTTACCTGGAGTTCTTCAACAGTCTCCAAAAAAGCCTTCCTGCTTCTAGTCTTGCCCGTTCTCCTCCACCTCCTCTCCATGTTGCAGTAGAAATAATTTTCTTACAAAACAAAATGGATCTTGGCCTTGCTTTGGGCATAGAATAAAATCCAAACTCATTTTACCTTATAATACCCAGCATGATCTGGCTTCTGCATTCCTCTCTGACCTCATCTCCTTGACCAAATGGCTTATTGGGTGACCTTCTAACTCTTCCTGTGCCACTCTCCAGCCACAACTATCTCTAGGAGTTGCTGTCATATGTGAAATTCGTTCCTACCTCAGAACCTTTATTCAGTCTGTTTCTTCCATTTCTCTCTCTCTCTCTCTCTCTCTCTGCATAACTGACTCCTCTTTTGGAAGGTCTTAGGGTCTTTGGAGGACCCTTTGGAAGGGCCTTCTTCTCAGACCACCCATTCAAAAGTAAGCTCCTCCTGCTATCCTCTGCCATAAAATCATGGAGTTAGTGGAGAGAGGATTGTTCATATTCATCACAATTTTAAAATAAATTTTAGAACATATATATTTATTTTCTCATCTTTTATTTCTCATCCCTAATACATTATAAATGAAACTGAAGATTTTTGAAAATTTGAAAGTATGGGAAAAAGAGAATGGTGATGGATTAGCTGACTGATGGAAGAAGGTCTCTGAGAAATAGGTGAGATCACCAGAAGAGTTCTTCAACATGAGTAAAGAAAAAGGAAAAAGAAAAAACAATGCTTTAGATGTAAATATACCTTTCAATGAGGGTGCTGGGGAAAGAGAAATGATTAGTATGGATGATTCCCAGCTGACAACTTCTATCTCTTCAGTGAAGGAGGAAATAAGAGTGAGCATCAAAATCGCAAAGCACTGGGCTTCAGAAGGATGAAAAAGGCTAAAAATAGCTGCGAAGTAAATGGAAAAGAAAGCTGTTTAGGGACATTCCAAATGGATTTGTAGTGCCACCAAATCAAGTCTTCATTAAGTTACCCACTCAATAAATATATACTGGGTTCCAATTCAGTACCAGGCACTATACTTGTTTCTAGCATCGCAAAGACAAATAGGCAACACCTTATGAAAATTTCTCTGGATTTGAATTAGAGGATGCTAATTGTGTAGCCTCCAAAAGGTCCAAACACCCAGCCATCTCACTTGGTTTCCCTTGGCTTTGGTCAGAAATGAGGCATTGGTCACTGACCTGCCCTTGCTCAAGGTGGGCTCTTGTATTTCATGAAAGTCTTTATTGTATGGAACTTACTCTGTGGAATTTACAAATCCTTCAGTATTAGAGCTTGTGATTTTTGAGGATTTTGCAAAATATCCCCATTCCTCCTTCATAGACCTACCTCTCCCACCATCTCCATGGGACACAGGGGCCTTTTGGTTCATGCCATCCAAGGAAGAGGAACAACTTAGGCTACCTCATAGTTTTCTAAGAGAGATATCTAAACTAAATTATAATAGCAATATTCAATTCATAAAAGTAAAACAATTATGCATATTATACTTTAATATAATTTTTTAAAAATAGGTAACACTGATACAAATCCTTCTATAATCTGGCCATCACTTCACCTTTTCAATGGATCTTAGCTTTGCTGCACCTCAGGTTAACTTCTAGTCTCTTGAACAAGCCAAACCATTCTTGTGACTGACTAAGGCCATATGACACCAGCTGGGAATTCTCTCTTCCTCTTCTCCTTTGCAAAGCCTCCTTTTATTTAAGTTTGATCTCAAGTGCTACATTTTTGATAATCCTAGAATATCCAAAATTGTTTAACATCTCTTTTAATAATTAAATTTTGAATTGATGGTCCCAAGCTTAAAAGATAACCCACCCCCCGGAACCTCACAAAATAATAAACGCTACATAAACATTAAAATACACAATCCCTTGAAAATTTAAGGCTGCAGATATCTGGGTAAGTAGTCTCAGACTGAGATTTAAAAATAAAAAAATAGAATTCAGACGACCAAAAGCACCTAAAGTTAAAAAGGGGGATATGTCTAGGTCTTATGGCTAGAACTTAAAGAAATAATTATGTTACTAGGTTTAATAAATACTTATGAAAACTCATCAAAAAGGCCACACTGATGTTTAGAAAGAGCTGAGGCTCTGTTGACTCAGATGGCTTATTCCATCTCTCAGGAATGCAAGTTGTTAATGACAGCATGAGAGATGAGGTGATCTACCCATAAACACAGGGCTCTGATTCAGCCTGAATACTAGTGATTTTAATGCCAGACACATCCACTTTCAGCTGGAGGGTATTTGTTGAGAGCTGCCGTGGAGAATGCCCACACTTAGAAAAAAATGCACACCCTTAGCAACCACTAATGAATAAAATACAAACCTACTGATCAGAATTTGGAAGTTGCAAAATACAATATGATTAGGTATTCTGAAGTAATAATTCAGGTATATAAACAAAAATAGATCTGGCAATATAGGTTGGATTCTACAGGTGTTACTCAAGCTACCCTTTGTGATCCTCGGAAATTTTTTCCCAAATAAGCTCTGGAAATTCAAATCTTATTTTTTCAAAATCCCTGGAGTGTCTTCCTCAAACCATGTGAACAGCATTTAACAGTGGGAATTTCTTTGGGTTGGTGTATTGAGAGCCCTCTGTCATGCCAACTGATATTTGTCTGTACAAAGAAGATATACACCTCCGAGAAAGACATATAGGAAAATGAGACACCAGTTTGGTGTCTGTCCCAGTATTTCTGACCACGTCCACCTGCTCACCCACCCTAGATATTGGCCCAAATAACTATTTCATGGAGATACCAGGGACTGCTGTTAAAGAAAAAATGAGAGCAAGTGCCCTGCCGTTAAATTATAAGCAGAAGTCATGGTATCCACTTCCATTTCCACCTCTTAAAATGCCTATGACAGGGGGTGGCTAAATCAAGTAACTTGAGTCTCATTTTCCCGACTGGTGAAGCAGGGACTCAAATGTTGCTTTAGTCAACATCTGCTGAGCATTTACTATGCACCAGAGACAGTAGTAGGTGGTATGCTAGGTACAGTCACTATTTTCAGGCAGCTTACCATTTATTTAGAAAGGAAGACAAACGTCTAAACATACGCATAATATGCACACTACTACACTATACACTACATTTCTAAAAATTACCATGAAGAAAAAGCAAGGAGTACAAATTTTAAAAAATAAATAACACAGAGATGTAGCTTAATCTGGGAGGTCAAAGAACATCTCCTTAGGGAATGATATTTAAGCTAAGAAGTTGGGAAGGTAGGGAGTGGAGAGAACATCCCAAGACAAGGGGATAACATATGCAAAGGCCCCAGGCAAGGAGGAGTTTGATGTGGTCCCAGAACAGCAAGAAGACTCCTGTGGCTACACTGAAGGGGAGAGTGGCAGGAGATAAGGCTCTTTGTGTTGTTATAAGAATCAAAGAGAAATGTGTGTGAACATGCTTTGCAGAGTGCAAAGCCCAGCCCCGTACCACTGTGAGAATGAACACAGTCATCAGTGTTTCAGAAGTCCTGTTCCCAGCAGCACAAGCAGCAGGTCAAAAAGAAAAAAACACCTGAACATAAGTTTTACCTCTTCTTCCATCCTTCCTAAATTGACTATTTCATCTTTGCCATCAACCGAAGTGTAAGTAGATTTTCGATTTGCATTATCAGAAGTCTTAAAACAAGACCTAAATTTCTCTCCTTCATGTACCCAACTGGGCTTCTTTAAAGCCGGAAGACAAAATTACTGAAGCTTTTTTATATCTGGGCAACAGAAAGCAGAGAACCTTAAAAATCCAGGATTGCTTTATATTTCCATTTGAGCCCCATAGTGACATACAGAAAACAAACCAATGGAGAAGAACAGGACACTTCCCCGAACCAGTGTCTCCATCTCTGCCACTCATTTTCCAGTGGAATTTATTTATTTATTTACTTACTCACTTATTTATTTATTGGCTGTGCCTCGAGGCTTGCAGGATGTTAGGTCCCCTACCAGGGATTGAACCTGGGCCCAAGGCAGTGAAAGTGTGGAGTCCTAAACACTGGACCGCCAGGGAACTCCCTCCATAGGAATTTAAAAACTGGAATGTGGGAGGAAGAATGGCGGTGATTATTTCCAGCAAACTCATTCATCCATCCATTTGTTCATTCAATCAGCACGTATTTATTGAGTATCTATCAATCTCTGTGATGTTGTATATAGGGATTCTCAGAATTGAATTTTATTATACTGATTAAGTTTCACAATTACCCAGAGACATCAAGGATCTGGGGGAAGATTCCCATTTAAGTTATGACCTTATCTCCTTTACATAAATATACTGTTAACCCATAAGGATAATGTGGACTGGGCTTCCTGGACAACGCATCAGAAAGGGACTCTGGCATCAAGATGGCATAAAAGCCAAGGGTCAAGAATGGAGGGAGGAGAGGAGGAGAGACAGACAGACAGACACCAGAGGGGAGCAGTGACAGGACCCTGGTGTGGACGTGGGGACAGGCATTGATGTGTACAGATGGCATATTGATGACAGTGTGCGTGGACAGTGTACTTGAATGTGAGCTCACCTCTCTTCTCCGAAAACTGTATCAGGAGGCAGCTTTGTTTGGAAGAGATTTTTTTTTTAATATATATATATTTTTTGTCTGCGTTGGGTCTTTGTTGCCGTGAATGGGCTTTCTCTAGTTGCAGCGAGCTGGGGCTACTCTTTGTTGTGGTGTGCAGGCTTCTCTTATTGCGGAGCATGGGCTCTAGGTGCATGGGCCTCAGTAATTGTGGCGTGTGGGCTCAGTAGTTGTGGCTGGCAGGCTCTAGAGCACAGGCTCAGTAGCTGTGGCACACGGGCTTAGTTACTCTGGGGCATGTGGGATCTTCCCAGACCAGGGCTCAAACTCATGTCCCCCTGCATTGGCAGGCGGATTCTTAACCACTGCGCCACCAGGGAAGTCCCAGAAGAGATTCTTAAACCAAAGTCATCAATAAAGCTTGTGCCTACTTCAATAAGTGCTGTCTCCAGAATGTTTCGTCTTTTGTCTCCCATACACTGAATACCTTGGGAAAACTGAGCTGACAGTGATGCATAACAAAATATCAGGCAATTGTTGCAATGAGAAACAAAATAAAAGGATTGCTTCTGGAAAGTGCCATATAAGAAAGGATACAGAATGAAGCAGAGAGGAATTACCATGAATGTGGTTGAGGGAAACTAAGAATAGGGTGCTGTTCCTAGAGGAGAAGTATAAAATCATTTGAAGATGCTTAGCTGTAGATGATAAACCTGACTTTTAATTGAACTGTCTAGAAACCAACCAGAAGCACAGAGATATAGAACAGTTAATACATCCCAGAAGAACTTTTCAGAAACTTAGAAAAATCTCTTCTTATACGGCATCAAGGCATTTTATCAGCCAATCAGTTTTTGTTCATATATGCGGCTGGAATTAGTGGGGGAAGGAGAAGTTGGTAGATACAGAATCAGACATTTTTTGTTACGTTTTTCCAGAAAGAAAAACAAACAAGGTGACACATGGCAACTGGGAAAAACTGTTAAAGGTGAATGTCAAGAGCTAAGCTAGTTAGAAATTTGCTCTTATAAAGGGGATAGTCTCATATTCCCTACAATATCAGGAACAAAAATTCAGATATAATAATAAATTTTTAAAGGAGACACAAAAAAGTCTTTTGCTAATAAACACATCACATATACTTTACAGAGTTCCTTTCCTGAACACGGTGGGAAGAATACAATAGAAAATCTGAAAGAACAATTGCTCTTCCTCTGATTTCTTTCTTGCTTTGTCATTTTTGACGTTTCAAATATCAGTTACTCTCCTTTTAGTTATACAACGACTGTAAAGAGTGCTGAGGCCCTTACAGGACTCCATCACAGTTATTTCACAATCTGTTCCAAATTATAATTTTGACTCTTTAAAGCTTAAAACAATTAGATTAAATGTTCCCTGAAAACAACCACCACTAGCATTACCAACACAACCACCATTCGTGCCCAAAATGCTTTCAATAAAATTTACCAAGTCAGTGTTAAAATGAGATTAAACCAATGTGAAAGACCCAAGTCCTTGCCACTTGAAGGGAACTGACATCCTCAGTCTCTTTTGGACACACATTAAATATTCATCTAGTTGGAAAAGCCAGTTGTTAGGGAAAAAAAGGTCCAGCTGTAGATGTAGCAAATTTAAAAAGTCAAACTCTTTCGTACTTAAATATTCATTTTTATCTCAGCAGCTAATAGAATTGAGGACTCACTCTCAGATATGCCTATAAAGCAGTTTCAGGTGCTAGTTCTAGGTCACCCTGGGTTGTGGATAGAAGAAAAATCATTTATGAACATACATACATATAAATGGTGCCCTTATACCAAGAGAGTACTTTGCTGAAGGCATCTACCTATTGCCCAGATACATTTAAAGCACAGAAAGCAACTGTGTGACGATTTCCCACCAATTTTTGAATTGCTTATTCAACTCAATCTCATAATGGAAACAAAGGCTTTTTAAAAAATTTGATAGCAATTTATTAATGATGAAATATAATCCTGGCCTCTTTAATCAAAACCTAACTTCTCCAATCAAAAGGCACATTACCATTCCCTAGTTCCAGGCTCCATTCTCTCTGGATTAGACAATTTAAATAATCTCTTAATTGGTCTCTCTTACTCTAATCTCTCCCAACTTAATCCAGTCCTCACAGTATCAGGATACCTATTTCCTAAAAAAAAAAAAAAAAATCTAATTAAATTTCTTTTCCTCCCTATTCATGCTAGAGGATAAAATCCAACCCATCAACATAACATTTTTACTACAAACCTATCCCAACCTGCCTGGCTGTCCCATTACCATTTCCTGTCTCTGACCACTCAACCCTCTAGAATACTCGTTCGCTTCCAAATGCCCCTACCTCCACTCCTGCATTCCCCGCCTGGAATACCCTTCTCCTCACCGCACCTGTCAAAACCTTACTCCTTCACAACCAAAATATTTGGACAATCTCTCTCATCCTCAGAAGCCTATAAAATGTCATTTCCTTTTGTACCCTTTGTCTTTAAATGTTTGGGGTTTCGTTATTGCTGAGGGATATGCCAGGTAGGCCTTTATGTTGCGCGTGCCATATAACAACAAGCCCCAAAGCCCCTTCCGCACACCTCATGTAAGGTACATTCTGTTGGGTTTTTACATTGCTTCTATCTACCATTTGTCCCCCAGGGAGGCTTTCTGACACAGAAATTCACCCCTTCTGTGTCAACCCCAGTGCTTGAAAAAGGATAAGCACTCAAGTGCTTGTTGGATTTTATTGATGTGTAAACATCTGCATTGGTAGGTTGGCCAAATTCAAGCTGATTCATAGTCATAGGAGGTGCCCATAGAACAATTTTTGAAGACCATTCAGTATAATGGTTTTTAAGCATTTTCTGTTTCTTTGTTTTTTTGGCTTGCTTTTAGTAGAGCAATCCTGTTTTCAACAAGAGGTTTATCTGAAAGCCCAAGATGCAGAACAGATAAAAACCATTCATGTTACAGCCTGAGGAAGCACAACCACAAACTTCCCCCTCCCATCCCCTGCCATTAAAGGGAGTCTGAAGAGCACAGTTTATAATCCACTTCACAAGTTAAAAAGTACATAGGAGGAAGATACTCACCCCAAATTCTAATACCCAGATCTTACATTATTTTTAAGTTTTATCAGAAGCAGACATTGCACACTTCATGTTGTCAAGTGAAATAAGTTCTTAAGAGTATGCGAAGTACCTTATGGCTTTCCAGAGAAGTTACATGGTTTCTAGTAACAGCCAGTCTCTAATATTCCTATTTTTCAAGTTACTCTGGAAAGTGACTTACTTAAAGGCAACACATTGCAGTGTTTATGTGTGGGCCTTTTTGCATGAGCTCATTTTCTGGGGTGGGAGTGAAGCTAGGAGGTCACAAGATGGGGATATGCTAGACTGCTAGATGGTAAAAATTTCTAAGTTTAGTAAAAATATAGGAGTGTTCCTTGGCTGGATGTAAGGCTGAGTGATCCAATGAACTATGGGGTAATGGGCCAGGGTACTTAAGAAGAAAAGCAATAGTAGAATTAGACAAAATAGTATGTCTCAGCCCCGCTGAGAGAGATAGCATTCTTCCCATTTCTCTTCAGACCACACTATGACTCTGAAGCAGTTAAGACCTGCAAAGAATAAAGCAAGTTCTTAGGACCCCCAAGGATGTTCATCTTTAGAAGCACAGGAAGACATTAGGCTGGCATGCTCCTTGAATGGCAGTGGTGGACACCAAATATTTTTAAGTGACTTTGTTGGTGATGGGTACTAATGTGGCCACCAGATACAAAGCATGTGAAGAGACTTGTTCTTGGACATAGTGGAGACTCGAGGCTGACGTCCTCTGATGGCAATGGGAATGACAAGCTGGTGACAGAAACACCAAGCTACTCACAGAATGTGGGAATGTTAACGGTTCACTTTCATATTTTCATCAATTATGAGAATTAGGGAATGAAAATAAAGCTGGTAAGTACCCTCTGTAAAACTCATCTCGATTGAAGGAAAAGTTTTTCTACCTCAGCAGTCTCAACCTTTTAGCTTTTGTCAAAAGTTGGTCTGAAGCAATTAATAATGGTGAGAAACAGTCTAGGGTGCATGCTAAACACCTATCACAATATCATCTCAAAGTTTTGCCTTTGAGATAACCAGAGGGTGCCATCTCGAAGTAACGCACTCTAACTCCCCCACAGAAATAAGACATGACTTTACAGAGAGCTACTTTAATTTTGTACCCTCGTTTTTTCTTAATCAAGTGTTGATGTCAATGACAACATGCCTACTAAAATGTTGATCACTCACTTTTATATTAAAACTTTGCAATAAATTCACCTTAGAGTTTAGAAAAATGGTAGGAGGTAAATGATTTTACTGAAAACATACGTGCATTGTATCTTTTTTGGTTTCATTGTATTCTTCACCAGATGTTCATGAGGAGGTAGGTATCCATTTTACAGATAAATAGAGCAGAGCTCAAGTATGTTATAATTTGTCCAAAGTAAATGATGAGTGAAGGGCAGGACAGAGATCAGAACTGACCTCTGTCTACCCTCACTGTCCATTCTACTCTCCCATTGCCTCTTGACAAAATTTTAATTTCTCCTTACAGATTATGAAAACAATGGGAATCTACTGAATTTCTCTTTTTATATGTCTTCTAGAGAATTCTTCGCTTAAGTGCCATAGCTCTGGGGTTCTAATATAATTTTTTACCCTTATTCTATTAGCTAAATTGTTCTTGTAGCTTTTCACATCGTTCCTAAAATCTTTTTGGAAAGTAGGAGGACATAAGTAATCAATTTACTAAGCATTTACCCTGGAAAATTCTTTTTTTAACCTTATGATTCAAACTAGAAAGTAGGAACTTTATATATAGTAGATAGTATTGAAAGTCACTTTAAAGTCAGAATTTTTAGTGTACATTTTACGTTTGTCATTTTTATCCATCTTTACTAAGAATGGTACCACATATGCAACTTAATGTAGGCATTTTTTTAAAATCTGGAGGAATAAGCAGAGGTGGAGGCCAGTCAGAATCCATCTCAAACCAACACATCTGCTTGCTCACAAAAACTTACCCAGGAATCCTGCTTGGTGCCCTGGTTATCAGACAGCTATCCTTCAGTAAGAAAGTAGAATGTTCCCCACCAGACTGCAATTTTCATTGCATCATATTTTGAAATGAGTCCATGTACAATACGAAAGACATCTGCGCTGACAGTTATGAAATACTCAGAATCCCATAGGCAGACACTGGGAGTTCTATGAGATAGGGACACAGCTGACTAATGGACAATGTCAGAGCCATTCAGCCTCTGCACTTGCTTAGCTGAGTAACGAGTCAGGAACAGTTAGGCTGGTCTGTTAGCAAAGGTGGACAAACCAGTCTCGAACACCAAAGACGCATCATCTAGGAATCTGGACTCAGTGGATTGCTGAATACCAGTTGCCGCCTATAAAAACTGAGTCATCCTGAGAAGTTGTCCAGGGAGTGTATTGTCTAAGGGGAGCTTGAACCTGAAATGCCATAAAAAGTTTGGCAAAATTCATCTGACCCAGAGATTACACTCTAGTTACATGTGTGCTAAAGAGATTTCATCAGCATCCATAAAGATGAGTGGTTCTAACACCTACAAGGTCTGAGATGACATTCTGGAAACTACCCTTGTAGAGGAAGGGCTTCTATGTGTAAGACATACATAAAGTGGGTGTTATCCAAAAGAATCTTTCAGGAGACTCAACAGGATAATTTTTGTTTGTTTGTTTAATGAACCAGATTCTTCAAAGCAGAAGTAGTATCTAACGCAAATAAACATTTATATGTATTTAAAAGCCTTGGTATTTTAAAAGTTATACCCCAGTCTAATAAAAGGAATTGATTTTAAAACAAAACCCAAACAATTCTTTAAAGACAGAGCTTATCATTTGGTATAGGTTAAGAATGAAATATATTATTTTTATTTCTCAATTTTGATTTCAATAAACGTGTTCCTTTCTTGGGCAAGAGTTTTGCTTAGGAAAATACAAGTTCAATAGCCTTTTCTTCATTATTCTAATCAAGACATTGTCAAGGGTAGAACCTTTAGGAAACACAAAAAAGAAAAAAGAAGAAAACAAAATTTTTTTTTTAAAAAGGCCGAAAGAGAAAAGTGAATCCATAGGCTTATGTTATGAAACCACAGACATAACTGGGGAGAAAACTTGGGGACAACAGAGTGCCTTCTGGATTCTCTCTCTCCCCCACATGCCTGCCTTGCTCTGGGTCAGCTTGAGTCCCTCAGCCTGGCTCTGAACGGGACACATCCGTGGGCAGCTCAGAGTTTCTAGCCCAAGCGCTTGTAACCAGAGACGATACGAAGGCTGCACCACTAACTCTGGTTAGACAAAGTCAGGAAAGGAACCTGGGCAACTCAGTATGGGTCACATACTCACACCTAGACCAACTGCCATAGTATATTCTGCTTAGAACAGCCAAAATCACAGCTCTCCCTGTGACCAGGGGAAGAGGTGAGTCTGATCGGCAGCCATCATCAGAACCACATCATCAGAGTTGAGCAGAAATTCTTTTGAGTAGGCAAAACAATCAATATTTACTCCCCAAAGTATTTACAGTTAACACTGCGATTACCCCAAATGTATCCTTTTTAAGTCTACATACCAGTTTTACATATCTGTGAGTGTATACGTACATATATATATACCCTAATATATAAATACATATATATATATATTCTGTGTATATATATATATATATATATATATATATATATATATATATATCCTAAGAAGGACTCTTTGTATTTCTGCACTTAAAATAATTTTTCAAATTATACACATTTAGTACAAAATGAGTTGTGAAATGTTGTGCTGGCAATTTCTCAAAGACACAATAGAAACATTTTTACGTAAGGGACATTTCCTTTGGGTACAAAAATCCTCGAACTTTAAAATTCAAGATTTCATTCAAAGGGGAAAAATGTGAATTTGGGGACACAGAAAGGCTACTACAATTGTCTTTGTAAACAATACAGAAAAATATGTATTTCTGGCAAATAAGTAAGGCCATATCTTCAAAATCTGCTTTAAAATATCTTGGAAAAGGTTATGTTCTATAATATTCCAAACTGAATTCTAAGCTGAGGAGATAAAAAAATTTTTTAATTAAAAAAAAAAAACAGTAGATGAATCAGTAAATCCAACTTGGGCTGTGTTGAAAGGTGTCAAATTAAGAGATCATGCACAGACTGTCACGATCTTCCACGTGGGTCAGACTGCTCATAGCAGCCATGTGGACTCTGACCAAGCCATGTTCTGGAAAGCAAGTTTCTGACCTCAACAGGAAGTATATTCTGAACTTCAGGCCAGAAGTAGGCGCAAGTAAAAACTATGTAAACTAAGGGTACACCTTGAAGCCAGAGGTCAAAAAAGGGCCCTGAATTCATATCAGATAAGGTGCTTGGAGTCAGAGGCAGCCCAGACACTAGAGGTCAGTGGAGAAGGCAGCAGCCCAGAGGGCAGAACAGACCCTGTTACTGGAGAGCAAGAGAAGAGAGTGCCCTGCTTGGCATACCACTCGTACAATCCTAGAGATGAGCAAGTTACCATATGCATTATGCAATCAAAGAGTATTTATTAGAAACAAGTATAAACCTAGTGTAAGATTTCCTCTAGTTGAAAAGCTGAAGTACCTTCTAGGGGTTTTCTCATATCTTTTCTGTATTGTGAGAGAAGTCTTCTGTTTGTGTATGGACCAAGGCAACAGGGAAACTGGGAAGCAAGGCAGGGCACCAAATGGCAAAAGAAGGATTAAACAACAACAGTGAAAATGCTGGCCTCTAGCCACTTGCACCTGGTAGAGGGTGTCAAGAAAAAACCACAGATGTATGTATGCATTGAGCTTTTGCAAGTCTGAAAAAAAAATCTATTAATTCTTTCAACAAATATTTATTGAGTATTCATTACCTGTCAGGCAGTTTGCTAGGAGGTAAGGATGCAGAGATGCAGAAGACACAGTTGCTTCCCATGAGTAGATTTCAATACCTAGGGTGAAGCCAGCAAGTAAAATGTATATTATGAGTAAATGTCTAACCAAGGTATATATTACTATAAAAACCTAAATGAGGGAGCATTTCACTCTAACTGATGAAAAAAAATCAAAAGGCTAAATTTAAGTTTAGAAACTTCGAATGGATAAAGAAATCATGTCCAAACAGATTTCTTGTACATGTTGAATACTTCCTGCTTTGGGATGGGCCAGAAATATCAAGATAACAAGCTGAGTGTATTCTGCTGAAACCAGGAAGTAAAAAGGACCATGAAAACTAAACCTAAAAAAATAATGAAACGAATACTTGAAAGATTTAATACAAAAAAATGGGGCTGAATTTGGAATGAGACATAGGAAGGAGACAGGCGTTACTTTTTCATTTTCAAGATATCGGTTCACCAACTCAATTTAATGTTTGCTCCCTTCAGTCTAGAAATCTTCCAAAAGAGTAACAAGAGTCCTAATCTGTCCCTTATTCAGCAAGACTTGCAATACAGAGAACTAAAAAAAAAAAAAAATTCTTCCAGGCTCCACCCGCCCCCCTTCTTTTCTCCTTCCATGACCTCTTGTAAGGCTTTGATCATTTGAAAGGAATGTGTGGGTGGCGTGTAACCTTTAGAAACGTTTTTCTGCCAATTTACTATAGGGAAGTTTTTCTTTTTTTCCCTTTGCCCTAAGTTCTGCACAAAACCGTGCCCCACTGCATTGTGCAAAGCTGCTCCAGAGTCGTCCTTGAAAGACTCCAGTGAAAAGAGAATGGAGTTGAGGCTGTGAAACCAGACAGCACCCCCTCAAAACCAGATTTTTGCGGCCCCAAACAATTCTGTCTCTTTGTGTGGGATAGCTAGTGGTTGGTGAGTCATGTTACCAGGTGTATTTATAGACCATGAATTAAAAATAAATAAATAAAAGCAGTTATCGCCTCTTGAGAGTCTCAGAATGAGCAAAGAGACTAGCCAAAGGAATGTCTGAAAATCCAAAGTGTCGCTATTATGAGAGAGCAGGCTAAACTCAACAGACCAGCCTAGGATAAAAGAGTTCATTCAAAAGACAGGGATTCTGGCTGAGTCCTCTGCGGAGTCCACAAGATTATTCACACAGTGGCTTGCACTTGAAGGATGATCAATAAAATTTGCTGTAGAATCACTAGCAACGAATATCAATGAACTAGGTGGTTCTCGTTTGTTTCCTGCATCTATTTCTCCTTTAAGTTTGAAACATGCATGGTGTATACGAATGACATTCCTTTCCACTAAATTTTCTTTTTTTATATTCACCGCATATTTAAGTTTTTTTTAATTAATTTTATTTTTGGCTGCGTTGGGTCCTTGCTGCGCGCGGGCTTTCTCTAGTTGAGGCGAGCAGGGCCTACTCTTCATTGCGGTGCGCGGGCTTCTCATTGTGGTGGCTTCTCTTGTTGAGGATCACGGGCTCTAGGCACGTGGGCTTCAGTAGTTGCGGCACGTGGGCTCAGTAGTTGTGGCTCGCGGGCTCTAGAGCACAGGCTCAATAGTTGTGGCACACGGGCTTAGTTGCTTTGCAGCATGTGGGATCTTCCCGGACCAGGGCTCGAACCCGTGTCCCCTGCTTTGGCAGGAGGATTCTTAACCACTGCGCCACCGGGGAAGCCCTTAGGTTATTTTTTTAAAATGTAAAAATTGAACTCATGGTAACTACTCTATTGGGTAGAGAAGAGCTGGAAATGGTAACTGAGTAACGAATCCCCTCCCTCAAAACATCACCTAATGACCTGACAGTCCAAGTTACCAACTAGTAACCTAAGCTGGAAAAGGTTTTCTTATTTCAGGAGCTCAGAACCACTCAACCACTTCTGAACTGCTTAGAGTAAGTTCCTCAGGTAGGCCTAGTGAGGGACCCAAAGGGCAGTTTCAGTTTTGAAACAAGAAAAGTTAGGCAGTGGTGGAGAGGTGGATGTAAAGCATAAATACACACTTCAGGAAAAAATGGTATCGGCCATTGAAGCCACTAGGTTTCTGCAGTCACTTAAAAGTGGTCTGTGAAGTGGGATTCACTTAGCCAAAGGATGTGCAAAATCATCCATTTTAATGAGGGAGAAAAAAATCAGAACTTAGATTTATATATATTTTGTCTAAGAAAAGAAATTAGATTTTACTAATATTTAATACATGGATAACAATGAACAGATATAGAAAATATACACATGGTTGTGTGTTTTGTGTTCAAATATCTTTTTCTGTTTGGCTTTGGTTACTCATTGGCTTTTTGTATCATTTTGTCTGTTTCACTCATCATTGTTTCTGAAGTTTTAGAAGAGGGCTGGGAGATGGAGGCATTCAAAATACTGTGTTTTCTTGAGTGAATTGGAATACATTTGATCAGAAAGACTGAAGACTACTGGGTTAAAATGAAGTGTAATAAAGGTGAGGTTTTTCAAATGATTAAACCAGATTCAAGCATCAAATAGTGCCGATGCTTTTATCAAATTGTATAGATCAGAAAGGTACCCATCAATGGCTTGCATCAGGCATCAGGTCCTTGGGATAAGGAAAGGATTAAGCAAACAATTCAAGGTCCAAAACAGGCCTCTCTGCCAGCCAGAGAGGGAAGCATCTTTACCTGGAGTTGGACACCAGAGAAGACTGGGGAGGCTGAGGTGATGGAAGTGGGTCTGGGGGAGCCTGTTGATTCTAAGAGATCTGAGACCCATACAAATCCCAACCATCATAATCAAAAAGACATTAAACTACACAAAATCTACCTTAAACCAGACTTGAAAAGTTGCCACATCTTCTCAATTTAAAAGAAAAAGGGAAAGTCTTAGACACTGGGTAAAATAAAAATAAAAACCACAGCTCCTATTAAGGAAAAAAAAACAGGGATTTGCTAGTCATATATAAATACCAAGTCACCTATTTATTACCTGTATAATCTTGAGCAAACTCCTTGACTTCTCCAGCCTCACTTTCCTTATGAATTAAAAAAAAATCACTAATACATCTCACAGGTCTATTGATTAAATAAATTAATGAAGCAGTCCCAAACTCTCAGTCTTTCTTATAATATTTTAAAACTTTGAATCTAACAGCAATAGTATTATTTCACTGTTATTTTTCCCTTAAACACATGTATTTAAAAAGAAAACTTTGCATTATTATACACTATCATGTATCATTAATAGTATCATAAAGATAAATTTATAGCTCCTAAAAGTAAGGGAACCACATTGTTCAGTGGCCTGAACAGTTTATTCCTGTTGTCCCGGTGTAATTATTAATACCTTTTCTTTTACTTACAAAAGTATTTCAGTCTAGACAAGAAATGATGGGGTCACTCTACCTAAAACTATCTGTGTACCCCCAGGGGTGTACTTAGCATTGGGAAACACAGATTCACGTGTGAGACATGCCGCCCAGAGTACCTGGCATGTGGAAACCAATCAACAATGAGAGTTTTCATCCTTCCCTAGAGTGCATGTGAGATGGGAATCATGGCCCTAACAGTTCTAGAGGCTACAGAGAGCAGTGGTGGTCACAGGGGGGACAAACGCTGTGGGAGAGCGGGGCACAGAGCCAGCAACAGCTGTGGTCACCATCCTTTCATGTCCTATCCTCCCAAGTGAATTATGAGAAACAGATATGTATTGGATACTGGGTGATTTGGGTGTAGGTATATTAATGAGTGAGCACAATTTAGCATCTCCAAAAGTGTGAAAGTGATCTTCAACAGAATACCTGCAGACATAACAAACTTCCAGTTGTAAGATAAATAAGGATATAAAGTACAACATGATGACTGTAGTTACCACGGCTGTATGGTACACTTGAAAGCTGTTAAGAGAGTAGATCCTAAGAGTTCTCATCACAAGGAAACAGACGTTTTTTCTTTTACTTTTTTTTGTATCTATAGGAGATGATGAATGTTAACTAAACTTACTGTGGTAATCATTTCACAATATATACTAGTCAAATCATAATGCTGTACACCTTATATTTATATAGTGCTGTATGTCAATTATATCTCAATAAAACTAGAAAAAATTAAATTTAAAAAAAACACCTGAAAACATAAGACAGCAAGGTCTTTCTCTCTCTGTTTGTGTTTATATATATATATATATATAAACAAGAATTTGTTGGGGCTTCCCTGGTGGCGCAGTGGTTGCGAATCCGCCTGCCGATGCAGGGGACACGGGTTCGTGCCCTGGTCCGGGAAGATCCCACATGCGGCGGAGCGGCTGGGTCCGTGCCGGCGCCTCGGGAGCCTGTGCTCCGCAACGGAAGAGGCCACAACAGTGAGAGGCCCCCCTAGAACAAAAAAAAAAAAAAAAAAAAAGAAAAAAAAGAATTTGTGAGACACTAAAAATTGTGACGAAAATCCAGTTGTTTTCCTCTGAGCTCAGACCGAGTTAACAAATTTTGGTGGCGATTGGGGGGTTGATTTCAGATTCTCTCTTAGACTTGCTTGAATTTCATGGATGATAAGTGCACAAGAAGCAAGCATGTGTATAAAACTAAAGTTTCCTTAGCATTTGAATCGACTTACCTCTTATAGTCTAGAAAATATCTTCTGGAAATAAATGAATGATCACTGCTATTATAGTTAAAACTGAAAATATTATGACAATAATTATTGAAATAAAAAGTTGAATTGTGAGTAGGGATATAAACCAACCCTGAGAGACAGTGTTTGCATACCTCCTGTCTTCCAATGAGAGTTGTAACCTTTACAAGTAACATCTTGATTTTGGCAGTGAGTACCAAGTACCCTAAGGCAAAAAGAATGTTTCTGAAAGTACAGAGTAAAATGAGTAAATCTTAAAATAAATCCCATGTGTCTAGGTATAGAGCTTATATTTTAAACTGGTAGGTAAATTCCTCTTAATTCAGCAACTATCTCAATTCCATGACAAAATCAATGCTGGATCATTCTATTAATAAGGGTATTGAGTAGCCCTTATCTACATTTAATATATATTAAAAGTGTTACAAAATTTTGTTCTAAATAAAAGCATTGTCCATGTGAACATACCAAATATAAAAAAAAGTAACAGAAATAACTAGATGATTAACAAGCAAAAGCAGATAAAGGAAAATATGAGCCCTTTAAAAGGTCAAAGAACATTTTCTACTAGCTAGAGTTCTGTGCATTTGCCCTCTGAGGCTTTCTGAAAACTCCTTTGGGGCAAAATACCTTTCCAAGTGAAGTAGTTTTGAAAGTGGTTTCAACTCTTCTGATGTGTTACTGTCTAAATCAAGAAAACACTTCCTTTGTCTGCTTATCAGTAGGTGCTTGAGTACGCAGAAAGGATGAGGTTCCAAGTGGAAGGTACTTCCCCAATACCTTGTAACCTGAAGTTCTAAATGCTGGTCTGTTTGCACATTGAAAAGGTAGTTTTTAAAACAAGCATAGGCATTTTGTGTAAAAAGAAATCCTGTTTGGTTTCTATTTAGAATAAAGGGGAAAAGATTGTAAAATATACTTTATTATAAGCTGGGATCTTGGGTACAGAGCAGTTTTTTGTTTTGGTTATTCTCTTGGAGGAAATTTTTCTTTAAGGTTAAATTGAGGTTACCTCTAAGCAAAATAATGAAAATATGGAATGGGATGAAATTCACACTTTTGTCTGCTTTTATTGCTAAATTTCACTCATTCATACAGTCACTATAATCCTTGTAATTTGTTGTTACCTTTTCCAGAATCATTTACATTTTAGTTTTTAAAAATTTTTTTTAAAGTATGTTATTTATACTAGAATACAACTTTTATTTATTTATTTTTTGTATTTATTTTTGGCTGTGTTGGGTCTTCGTTTCTGTGCGAGGGCTTTCCCTAGTTGTGGCAAGTGGGGGCCACTCTTCATCGCGGTGCGCAGGCCTCTCACTATCACGGCCTCTCTTGTTGCGGAGCACAGGCTCCAGACGCGCAGGCTCAGTAGTTGTGGCTCACGGGCCTAGTTGCTCCGCGCACGGCATGTGGGATCTTCCCAGACCAGGGCTCGAACCCGTGTCTCCTGCGTTGGCAGGCAGATTCTCAACCACTGTGCCACCAGGGAAGCCCCATTTACATTTTAAAAGAGCATCCTTAACCCGTGTCTCCTGCATTGGCAGGCAGATTCTCAACCACTGTGCCACCAGGGAAGCCCCATTTACATTTTAAAAGAGCATCCTTGCTCCAGATTGATCTAGAGATGTAATACAATTCCGATGAAAATTCCCAAAAGTGTTTTTGTCAAAACTAAGAAGCTGATTCTGAAAGTTATATGGAAATGCAAATGACCTAGAAATGCCAAAGCAATTTTTAACAAGAGCAAAGTTGAAAGAATTACACTACCTGATTTCAAGATTTACTATAAAGCTACGTAATCAAGACAATGTGGTAGTAGCAAAAATTAGACATATAGGGACTGGGATAGGAAGTCCAGAAACAGAGCCATGCATATAAGGTCATTTGATTTTAAACAAGGTGGCAAAGCTAGCCTTGTCTAAATGTGAACAACTGGATGTCTGTATGAAAAAAAACCTGACCTTATCTCATACTATAAACAAAAATTAAATGGATTCTAGATCTAACTGTGAAAGTTAAGCTACAAAACGTATAGAATAAAATATATGAGAAAAATCTTTGTAACCGTGGGTTAGGCAAAGATTTTTATGTACACACACACACCATGAACCATAAAACAAAACAAAAAGTAAAGCCATAGATTGCTAGAATTCATTATCTAATAAAGGACTTGTATTCAGAATATACAAAGAGCTTCTACAACTCAGTAATTTTTTTAAATGAATGGATTTATAGCCATTTCACACAAAATAACAGGAATTGCCAATATGACTGACCAATCAGTGAAAAGATATTCAACATCATTAGATATAGAAGAAACATAAATTAAAAGCACAATGAGATACCACTACAAACCCACTAAAAGAGTTAATTTTAAAAGACTGATAATACCAAGTGTTGTCAAGGATGTGGAGCAACTAGAATTCTAAATGCTGTAGATGGGAATATACAATGCTACAACTATTTTGTAAAATTACGTATACATGTTTCCTTGTGGGAGTAATATTATTACCTGGGTTAAATAGGCCTTTACATTTGAGGTTTTACAGGACCTTAGGCTAACTCTCTATCCAGGTCAAGTAGATGGTCATGTTTACTATCTGACTCTAAAAGACAGGGAAGACCTTTTCTCAAGTTTTGGCAACTAAATGGCTTTCTCTTTCATTTGATTTCCTGAGTTAGTGTTCTAGAAGTCATCTCTAACTTTTTCTTTTCCTTCATTTCCCACACTTTCCACACTCAACAACCTTTCTCCTACCCATTCCCATTACTAATATCCCTGTTTTACACCAGCCCTTATCATATCATGCACAAACTTTTTATAGGTTTTTTCTTTTATAATTCTTTCCATCTAACTTTCCTTCCTATAGCATGATGTTTGACCCATACAAGATACAATATGTAACGTGTCAAAGTCTAAAGCATAATACTACAAGGAACAGCATCTAACCCAAGACTATAACAATGGACTTGCATCATCTACCTATGTGCCCCTCTCCTGGCCTATATCCTCCTTCTCCCTAGAGGTAAGAACTGTCTTGAATGCTGTACAGTATTATTTCTTTGTTCTTTTATTCTTTATAATTTTATTAGATATAGTGTTTTAATTAGACTTCCTGCTGCTAGAGCAAATTATAGCATTTCCCTGCTTCAACTCTTAACTGTCTATGTGATAAATTCAAACTCATTTGCATACAAGATTATTCACAATATTGTTCCTCTTACCTATGTAGTCTCAACTTCTGCCACACTTCCTGACCACAGCAAGCATTCTATATACTTTCATATCAGGCTGTCATTACTCACTGGAGCAACCTGTGAGTTAAAAACAAACAGCTTCCCAGCCTTACTTGCCCGTTTCTTGGCTTCATCAGAAGTGAATGTGGAAAATCAAGGACTCTTTTTAAGATGATGGGAAGATTACCAAGAAAATATATTCTGATGAAATTCTCAAAGCAAGTTCACACTTTAGTTAGCAATGTGTGTTTTGCATTCATCAGAGCTTTTGATCCCAAATCATAAAAATCTATCCTAGATATTGACACTAAATATGGGACAACCTTCTGTATTCCTATTTCCATGTCTTAGAGTCATATGGATTAGGAAGTGTCAAGATAGACAAATATTTAACAGATTTGCCAGTTTCATTTTGTGGAAGTATCTTGAAACGAATCTTGAAGTTCAATGGAGAAGTTTGAAAATATTAGCTTTTAATTATGCTCTTCTTAACAGATAATAAACTTTGAACTTAAATCCAAGCCTAGTTATAGGCTATTTTGAGTTAGAATAACATACAGAAATTTGACAGGTGTCAAGAAATCCTGAATTACAAATGGACAAGAAAGGATGGGTAGGTCCTTAATTATAAAAATTCTGAATTGGCACATATGCAAATCAAGCATTACACTTAACATAAATTGATTTACCTTTCATTACCTTTTAAAAATTTTAGTTCCTCAGTCAGTAATTCACATTTATCCTTTGCGTAGTCATTTTTATTTCTACAAGTCAAGTGAATGATAGTCACAGCAATCTTGAGGGTTTTTTAATCATCACTGTTGTTACACACTCACCCTAAACAGGGAGTACCTAATGTGTTAGTAACTCTCTGTATGTGTGACTCTTTCTAATCATATAGTGAATATTCCTATACCATTTCAGATTTATATTTAGAGTAATGAGCTCATATATCAAAATGCATTTCAGGGCAATTCCTGGCATAAAATATAATAATTTGAATGCAAATAAATTGAGCTTATGTTTCATGAATTTATTTTGATTCATCTTTAACTTTTGCTGAACTTTTACTTCATACTTGATACTTAGCTAGAAACTATAAAGACTATAAAAATGAGATTCTTCAATCTGTTAGTTTTTAAAGAAGTTACAATCTGATTGAGAGAACCGAAGATATACACACCTAGAGGGGTGGGATAGGGAGGATGGGAGGAAGGCTCAAGAGGGAGGGGATATGGGGATATATGTATGCATATGGCTGATTCACTTTGTTGTGCAACAGAAACTAACACAGTATCTTGAAGCAATTATACTCCAATAAAGATCTATTAAAAAATAAAAAGCAAGTAAAGGACTTGGCTGCATTTAAGATAATGCAGAACAAGTGATGTACCTGAAAGAATGTGAACAAAGAAATTATCAGTGTAGAGGGAGACAGGAAAACAAAGTCTTTAGTTATAGCTTAGGGAAGTATGCACGAAGATCAGGAGCATTTCCTTAACTCATTCCTGGGACTTAGGCTATACTTAAGAATAAAATAGAAAAACTAAACAAGAGGTCTTATTTAGTAAGGTTGGTGCCTTAATTTGAGTTGCTCTAACAAGTTACCATAGACAGGTAGCTTAAACAACAAACGTCTATTTCTCAGAGTTCTAAAGGCTGGACAGTCTGAGAGAGCAACTGGCAGATTCGGTGTCTGTTGAAGACTCACTTTCTAGTTCATAGAAGACTGTGTCCTCACATAGCAAAAAACTGAAAGAGCTCTCTGGGGTCTCTTTTATAAGGGCATTAATCGCATTCAGGAGGGCTCCACTCTCATGGCCTAATCACCTCCCAAAGGCCGCACCTCCTAATACCATCACATTGGGGGTTACAATTTCAACATATGAATTTAGGGGGATACAAATATTGTCCATAACAGTTGGTGACACAGTAAGCCTAGTATGGGCTCTGAGGTTTTAATGTAGGTAGTGAAATAATTATGGGCTCTATTAACCATACAGGGTGTCACAAAGAGTGAGTCTTTAAAAACCTGCTGAGGAAAATTGCAACGTTAGCAACTTCTTAGTTTTCATGATATAGGAAGTGAGTTGCTCAGTAGGTGAATCCTTTGGAAGGCCTGTCTAATTAACAGATAGGACCTTTGGTGAGATTTACTCCAGAGACTAGCTGATAAACTGTGTGCTGTGTGTATATGTGTGTGTTTAATTTAATAATTTGGTTATGAATTTTAACTTAGTTCTATCAAAATGTGCTATCAAAAGTATGTCATAGTTTTAAAAAATAAAAGCTGCATTGATGGGCTCTCCCTGCAAAGCACCTATTCTTTACTTTCTTCTCAATCTTCAATAGGACCCACTCTGGTAGTTTGGATGAGATAAGGTGACTTTATATATTGAACACCATTTTGGGTCATGGATTTTGTCAAATGGAGCCAGAACTGTTTGAAAATGAGGTGACAGTGTTGCTCTAACAGGCTCCTGAATTGTTCTATGACTGGGATTATTGCTCCTCCTGGGCAGGAAACCATGACAGGTGGCTCAACTGATTTACAAGAAGCAGTAATTGTTTAAAGTGAAGGCTGTCAAGTTTCATTTTCCTGGTGCTGCTGTGCTTGCAGAAATTTGGCTAGTGAGTTAGAGAAAAAGTCAACTGGGAGAAGAAATCAATGCTGCTTGAGTGCCACTGCCTATCCTCCAAGACACCTCTTAAAATGCTCTGCCGCTTGGCTTTTGGTTATTCTTTAACTCCCTTCCTCAGCTGTCTTGTATTTTACAGTTTTCAATTCAAAGTGGTGCTTGAATGTCTTCAAAATGCACAGGTACCTTAACACTTCCTGACACCTACTAGATAATTCTACTTGGCTGTCCCACCGGAATCTCAATCTCAATACATCTAAAATTAAACCAATTACCTTCCCTGACAAATCAGCACCTTTCCCTGACTTTTTTTTTTTTTTTTTTTGCGGTACGCGGGCCTCTCACTGTTGTGGCCTCTTCCGTTGCGGAGCACAGGCTCCGGACGCGCAGGCTCAGCGGCCATGGCTCACGGGCCCAGCCGCTCCGCGGCATGGGGGATCTTCCCGGACCGGGGCACGAACCCGTGTCCCTTGCATCGGCGGGCGGACTCTCAACCACTGCACCACCAGGGGAGCCCTCCCTGACTTTTATACCCCTGTTAATTGCTGAACCATATATACAACCACTCAGACATAAGCGTTCAGAATAACTTTTGACAGGATAAAGGGAACTATTTTGGTGGGAGAGTCAGGAAAACACCCCAAATGAAATTTATAGTACACAAAACATAGGTGCCTTCTACATTTTACTCTGCCTAATAAATAGATTTAAATACGTTGCTTACACCAGGCTATCCCCCAAAGTTAGTTATGAAGTTCAAGGTAATTCTAAAAAATCTTTAATTTCTTAACTATCTGAGCTATTTTCAGTGCTAGTAAATCAGAAGGTTAGAATAAAGAAACATGAGCATTAAAGAGTAAGAATTTGCCAAATTTTACAATACTGTTGAGGGAAGAGGGTGCCCCAAGAGTAAATATTTGTTTTAAATATCTTGGCAGACATCCCCTGATAGTAGAGAGGGATGCATTCATCTATCATGATTTTATTATGCTAACCGTTTGGACCATCAAAACTTCTCCTCCAATTAGTTATCTCTCTGATAATTATTTCCACATAAACGTAATATAACAGGCAGGCATCAAAACAAATGGAGATAATGCCATCCACTGCAGGGTATCATGAGGATTTAATCAGGGATCCTGGATGGGTTGAAGCTAAGAGCTGGATACACCCCTGGTGTGTGGCATAAACAACGCATATGCACCCTGACCACAATCAACATCTTCACCGTATCTCTTTGCCAACTCCACTGTTTCTGTGGGTGCTTGGAGTGCGGTCTGATACTGTCCAGAGGCAAGCAATGCCTTATGTCTCTATGTTTCACATTAAATTGATATCAGCTTGAGACATCACCCAGCAGTTTGAGAGGCAGTCAAGTAACCTTAAAGTTCCTACCTCTACATCTGGATCATTTAAGTACTATGGGACTAAACCTGTGCAAAAAGGTAATTTGGTACTTCCACTTTCAAGAAGGTAGGTGCCCTGGCATCTCTCAGACTGTAGCTGCTATCACTGCCATTGTACTTTGCTGCTTCATGGGGCAGGGACTGGATGCTAGTTCACTATCTGCCCAGATCTGCCCTTCTGAGGCCAAGAAATACCCTGCCCAGGCAAGCCTGGTCCTTCAAGAGAAGACTACTGCCCAGTATCTCTACTTTTTCTGAGCCAAGCTTACCCACATGCAACCCATGCCCTGGCTCCCAAGGCTGCAGCTCAAGGTACCCTGTTCCTTCAGTCCTGTATATAACCTTTCTCATCTCAGTCCTACCTCTCATCCAGCATAGGTGTAGACCTCTGCCCTGACAGAACCTGAAACCACTATCTCTCTTCCCAAGTTTGTGTTTCCATCCCAGGGACAAACTACTTTGCTTTTTTGTCCACCTCTTCCTCTTTCTATGGTAACAATTTGAACTATCTATCAGAATCTCAAGATCTCAGCCTTCAGAAACTCAAAAGGGCCTGTATACCTTCCTTAGGGACACAAAGGACCCGGGTCTTAGACATACAAATTTCTGTTTACCTTCCCATATTGAGTAATTTCCATTCTTCCTAATGTGCAACCCCATCTCAAGAACAGATTGGAGGTCTTCCTCCTGCAGCAGAGATCAAACAAAACAAAACAAACAAAAGAACAATACACACACGAGTTAATTTCTAAATGGGTCACCATGCTACAGAGATATAAGAGCATCTAATGTTAATTTCTAAATGGGTCGCACTGCTACTGGTGTGTGACAAATCTGGGGCAGGTAACACAAGCTAAATTGCAGGGGTAAAAGGAAAGTATTTGGCAATGACCCCCCATGAGTTAAAAAGTCAGCTGAATATCTGCACTTAACAGAAGAGTCGGTGGACACTGGTAGTTTGGGGGTAGTTTTTAGCTAATGTGGGCCAACCTTTTGGCTTTGCACCCTGGGAAAGAAAAAGTGTTGTGGAGTGCGTGTGGGTGGGTGGGTGTTTTGAACAAAGCAAACCATTTTAAAAAGCTTTTACCCATCAGGCCTAAGCAACTCTAATATGGGAATAAAACACAGGGAAAGTGATAACATTTTCCTACAGCAGGACTGAAGATAAGGTGTGGGTCCCAGAACAACCGTGAAGGTTCAGTAATAGACAGCTAGTGGCAGCAGGGGCAAGAGGTAGCAGAGGCAAACCAAGGGGAGCACTCTGGTGTAGTGTGCCATTGTCTAAGGGGGTTCTGATGATGGAGGAGCCAACTCAGCAGGCACCAGGGCAAAGGCAATCCCGCAGGCAAATTGCAAGTGGCAGTTTGAGCAAATTCACCTCCACAGCAGCAACCAAAGAGTCTTTCCGAAGTCATACAACTGAAAACTAAGATGAAGGCTCCTGCTAACTAAGTCATGAGATAGGTTGTAGGGACTCCCAGAGAGAGGTCATAAAAGGGGAGAAACAGTAAGTACTTGAGGTCTTGGCACCATGCAAGTGGGGGTTAAGGTTAAAGAGACACCAGTATTCTGATCAAACAATAAAATGATTTATTTGAACCCACAAGTAGGTGAAGGCTGGTCAGATAATTTTTACATACTTAAATATCTCTAAGAAGACAGAATTTAAGCAAACTTTCATCAGTTTACCTCCTCTGTGACATTCTTCCCTTGCAAGTTGCCAGGGGTGTGCGTGTGCGTGTGCGTGTGCGTATGAGTTTGGCCGTCAGTTGTTCTGAGCTGAATTACTTCTGGCTAAACTGGTAAAATTATTAGTTTTTAGGACTTCCAGGCCTGAGAATCCAAATCTGGAGCCATTGTAAACCAAGGGTCATTCACACAGTGTGCAGGAGCTATCCAGTGACTCTGCTTTCATAATTTACCTTTAATTCATTTTCTCCATGTCCTACTGTCAAAATCATAATCCAGATCCTCATTAACTCCCATTTCTCTATCCAATGAATCTCATACACTGCTTCCATTATGTCTTTTCTAACTCCATTACTTCTACCTGGGATGCCTCTAAATCCTACCCATATTTCAAGGACCAGCTCAACTACTACTTCCTTCATGAAGATTTTCCACATCACCCACCCAGAAATTAACTACCCCTTCCAGGAAGTCTTAAGGCTGTTTATTTATGTTACATAAATGGGGCTTCTTTACCTCCTAGTTTGCCAGTTAGTGTGTATGTGTGTGTGTGTCTGTATATTACCTTACATAGTAATTACTTGGAAAGTTCTAAGGACAAGGACCACATCTTTACATCCTGGCACAGTGTTCCTCGCTCGTGTTAAACCTTCCTCCCACCCTGTTTGCCACCGATCTCAGGCTGCCAGCTGCAATTTTATTACTTTTTTTTTTCTCTTAGGGCAATTCTTAATATATACGTTAGCTAGATGTCATATTCATAAAAATATGGGAGGTTTCAAAGGGAACAAGATTAGAAAAGACTATTTGATTTGCACCAAAGCATGGGTTCCCTCACTCAGGAATGTATGTGACCCTTCAAATCCCCTAAGTTTTAATAACTTTTTTCAATTCTTTTCAAATGCCCCCCATTATCCATAAGCCTTGGAAAAAAACATAAAATAGTGATAAATGAGTTTCCCCACTGGTTCCCACATTATTCTCTTTTCACCTAGACTTTCCACTACTTGAACAATATTTGATGAACACCATGTTGATGACATAAAGTAGATAATTCAACATCAGCCAAATAAATAAAGTCAAAACTAAATGAGTCAAGCTTTCATGTCAATGTTGCAAATTATACTATGGCTAAAAAAGTCCTTTAAGTACCAATTAGTTCAGTTAACCATTGCTTAAAGCTTAAGGAGGGCCAATCTTCATGGTCTTTCAACAGGCAGGTGCAACTGTGCCACTAATCATTCCATCGGTATTTGCACAAGTAAGGCCTCTACAGTACTGCCAAATTCAATTCTATAATTCAAGTAGACAAAAAAATAAGTGAAATTGATTTCACAAAAGGACAATATATCTCATAGGCATGGGCTCAGAAATGAAACAATTTTTATTCAAGTTTCACTCATTCAAGTTATTAGCTATTTGATCCTGAGCCATCAAAAACAGAATCTAAGGTGGCCTCATTCCAATTTCTAGTAAGCCCCACTTATTAAGTATGTGACATTGGTCATACTATATTGTGCTCTGGTTTCCTCATCTGGAGATTAAAACTGTCTACCTCATAGAGGTATTTGCAGAGCTAAATAAAATAATCCATATAAAGCTAAAAATGTCTAGGCCAGAGTTAGTGCTCAATAAATGTTAGCTATTATTTTTATGTGGTAACTCATACATTTATGCTAATACTGTGTCTATAACTACAAAATAAAACTGATGAAAATGAAAATATCAACTATGCATTTTATTCCAGAGACTAAACTGTGAAGAACAAAAGGATAAACAAGCATGGATCTAAAAGCCTGCAATGATTTTCTAGGAGTCAAACGTTTCAAATTTTGTGTTCACTTACTTTGGTTTAGAACATATGAATCTACTGTAAATGCTAATAGTCTGTGATCTTGAATAATATCAGCGTGTAAACATGCCTGGTGATTCTGAGTCCCAACTAAGAAAACAATATTTGAAATCTGCACAGGGACTAAAGTCTTAGCATAGTCTCAGTTGTACATCTGTGACAAATCAAGCTAATGCAAGACAGCAGATTTTCACAGCAACTCAAATTCCTATGATCTTGCATTCAGTCCTCTCTGCTACAAACAATAACACCAGTTCAGCCTTTATATCCTCATTTTCTGGAAACTTACAAATGTATGGATGATTCACTGAATTTTTTTCATTTTCTATCTGAATATGTTGGTGTCATTCAGGGTAGACACAGAGTAAAGCCCCCAAATGACTTACTGATGGGGATAAGAAGCATTTAAATAAACAATTTATATTCCAGATAGTCACACGGATACCTTTTTAAAAGAGAGCAAGTGAAAACATTAAAGAACAAAATTTCCATCTCCTCTTATTATTAATTGAAATGCTTTTCATTAATGGTGATAGAATAAACACATTTACTAGTCAGATGGCTAAGTGTCCATTATCAAGTGCTGATAAGTTCCAAGAAATTGCCCTTCCTAGTGCAGTGTAACCTGAATGCTTTCTGCACTTCCACCAGCTCAGATAAGGTGCACCAAATTATCTTTCCAACTGCAGTTGTGTCACCTGAATGCAATTAACACCTTATTAAGTGTTAAGGCATTTCTGCAGGTAATAAATTAGTCATGGCTCAGTACCTCACAATACTTCTTTAGTACGGTACTTGATACATTCACTGTAGGCTATGGAACATGCCAAAAACAAATTCTTTATAGCAATACAATTACAGGGATAATTTTATATTTGTCTTAGTGATGCTGATTGCACAAGCAGTCAGAGGGTGTAAATCAAAGATGTCTCTTTTTGTGACCACAGGGTTTCTTCTGGATTCAGGCAAAGTTTAGTGCCAGAAAGCTGATAGTGTATTTCTGGAATTTTTATTAAATTTAAGTCACTCACTAAACCATTTCTTTATAAATTTTGTTCCCACTTTCTTTCCTACACCGAAAATCTTAAGATATAAAAAATTAGCTATAATCATGCTAATTAAAAAGTTGCAAGTGAATGTGGAGCAGCTCTTAATATTTAAAATATATGAGTAATTTTAAAATTTTATATCCACTTTATATAAATAAAAACTTCACTCATTTGAAAAAAATCCCTCTTCCATTTTAGTTCTACAAGTTAAAGTCCACATATTAACAACTTGTTCCATGAAGAAGAATGAATGGATGAAGTATCCTTATTAAAAAATAAAAATATAAATATTGATAATTAAATAGGTTTTACCCACACACACAAAAATTTTTAGATAATCTCTTTTTGCATTTCTTCTGAGATTCATGTCTTCTACCTGTTTTCTTTCCCTTCCCCTAAAGAATCATCATCAATGATTGAAGGCCTGCACAGAATTTGTACTTTGTAACAACATCGGTTCTTCCAAGGGAACCGGAGAACCTTTCCTGGGTTCAGATGATAGAAGTTATAAGATACTTGATTTCTTCACTAAATACGAGCTCTAATTCTACTGCTATAGAAGTGAGTTTTCAGTATATATGCACACATGACTAAAAAATTCAAGTTATTTGCGAGTAAGAACTCTTTGGACTTTGCCTGCATATACTGTTAAAATGTAAGCGATGATTTTTTTTTTCCTTTCCTTGTCAGGAAACTAGGCCCTAGTATTAAGTGCCACATAAATAGCTAATTGGGTGGAATGATCAGAAGATTACATAAACCACTTCTCAGGTAGGAACCTCTGAGACAAGCTACAGAGGAATGTGGGTCAAATGTTTCTTCATCCTTTTCTAAGCATATGAAATTAATATTGATATTTCTTAATTAACTCCAGATTGGCAATTTTCAACTTTCCTATTAAACTACAAATCAGACCATGATCACAAAATCTATAAGAAGGTTAAGATCACTCTAGTCCACTTCCTCATAATACAGTTGAGAAATTAAAATCCAAAGAGGTTAAATGACTTGCTCAAATTCACATAGTGAGAACCCAGATCTTATGATGCCTCATCTGGAGCATTAGGTGGATTGGGGTGGTGGTGCATGTACCTTCTAAAGAAACTTTGGGTGCAATGTTCCATTATTTGTTTTTAAGAGTGGAACCTGGTAGATTAAAGCATATTTTTATATACTATACACAGCATTTCCTAAGTTTAATACTGATTTTGTTTTGATCCACAATACAGTAGCTAGAACTGTAAAAATACTTTCCCTATATTGGGACATTTTTATGCTATATATCTTTCAGAATACTTCTCCATCTTTTATTTTTTATTTTTTTGATATGTCAGGAGTAAGCCAATAGATTTCTCATGAAGTTTCAGCATTATTAAAATTGTTCTTACAACTTGCAATTTTAGGTCAGTTTTGCCTTATATGATTTATCAAATCCTAAAATTAACTGAAATTAAACTACAAATGCTGTGTGTGACCCTTTCTTTTACATCAAAATATAAAGCCTTCCATAAAATAATATAAATAATAGTTGAAGACATCTATGAAAAAAAGACATCATTTAAGTAACAGTCATAAAATACTAAGAAAAAACTTTTTTAAAAAGGTTCTATAACTTTTACAGTTATGGCTGTTTTACATTATAATTTTCTATAATGCTCAAATAATGAGGTTTATATAGTATTTTTTTAAATAGCCCTTTAGTTGCAGTTAGTTCAAAATTGAGTTAAGGAACGCTATGCTTCAGAATTAGTATGTAATTATTCCTTTGGGTCAATGGTATGTTTCCCATAGAGCAGTCACTGGTGACTACAGGAATGATTAGTTATATACTAAACAGATGCCTTTATCTATTTCTACTCTCAGTACTGTCCTTTGACTACAACTCTTAAGATTTGATAAACAACAAAGATTAAGACTGTTCTATTGAATATCCAAGATAAGATGCCCATATTACTGCCAACATACTATTAATCAATTTATGAATGAAAATATACACTGACTACGGTTGAGGGCTATTTTTCTGTACAATGATTATCTTCCCCATTGTTGATGTAGTTGCACTTCTACAAATATATATTACAGAAATCAAGACATAGTCAAATATGTATTAAAAAAGTCTTAAAATATTTATTGTAGCATTATCTAAAATAAGCAACAGATGGAAAAAAAATATCCTTAGAAGTTAGAGAATTATTGACAAGTAAATCATGGCACATAGTTCTGCTTTATTACTTTTGCTTATTTTTCAAGTTATCCTTAATGAATACCTATTACTTTTATCATTCTAAATGAAGGCTTTAGAATATTTTTAAAATGTCATTTTGACAAAACTAAAATTTAAGGGTTCAAGAGAACCACAATATTACATTTGTCATTGCCAGAAGCTAAGTTGCAAATGTATTCTGAGACAGATTGTATTTTCCAAAGAGGGCCACTGCAATATATCTCATGTCATATGCTCTATTACAAGATGACATCTAGTAGTGAGGTCTTAGTCCCCTCCCCTTGAAACCTGGCTGACATTTGTGAGCACATCTACCAACAGAGTACATTGAAACAAGAGTACCTTGAAATCTTTATGATTTCCGAGTCTAGGTCATAAATATGCCATGTGTGTCCACCTTGGCTTTTTGTTTTTTTAAGAATGATCTTTCTTCAAAGTCTGCCACCACACTACGAGGAAATCCAATCTAACGCATGTGTAGATACCACATGTTTATGCCTTATTTAGATGTTCTGGCCAACAGCTCCAGCTAAGGTCCCCAAAAATAGTCAACATCAACCACCAGATATGTGAATAAACAAGCCTAGAGATGAATCCATCTCCCAGCTATCGAATCATCTTTCATTGAATTTTCCCAGTTGAGGCCCCCATCTGTGCCCTTTCTGAACTCTTGAAACACATAATCTGTGATCAATAAAATGGTTATTGTTTTGCACCACTAAGAACAGGGTGGTTTGTTTTACATCAATAAATATTAGGAACATATGTCTCTTCCAAAGAGAAACAGTCAGTTACTTTCCACTAAAAGAGAAGAAATGAGAAATTAATAAGGCATTCAACTCTCCAAATACCCGAGAGCAAATAAAAAGTTTGCAAACATCGCTATGAATTAATAAAAATAAAATTTATATGCTTAAAAGAATCAAACCTTCTTGCTTTAAATGCTTAGAATCAAAATTGAATTTTCAGAAAATACTTGAGCGTTTGTGAATTCTTTGTAAAAGAAAAGTCATCAAACTTCACTCTAAATGTTGAAGACCTTGACTTCAGCCTCAATTACCCATAACAAAGACTAACTACAAAAATAGGAGAAAAGAGAAACACTATGTTTTCACTTTGATTGAGAATATGTACAGTAGTACATAAGAAAATGCTACAATGAAATAAAACATAAGAGTTCTTGAGAATGAAATCTACTTTAAAAAACCTTTAAAATATAAACTTAAACTACATTTCCTAAGACACCAGAGCCACAAGATGAATAAAATGCAAAACTATTTTAGTACTACCATAATGAGGAATTACAATATCTGATAATCCAGCTTCTAACAGATTAACATGGAACAGGGATATTATTTGCTATGAATGTGTCATCTGACACTCTGTAATACAATCTGAGTATAATATACTTGTTCCTTTAAGTTAGTGATTATTGTTCCATCTGGACACATAAATGTCAGAGGAAGCAGAAGAGACTAATTAAATAGTTCTTTGTTATAATAGAATTCTAAGATAAAAGGTCATTAAATCATTCATTCATGCAGTAAGATACATATTTAATAAAGATTAGGTACAGGGTATTAAGAGACATCTAACAAATCTTCAGCTGGGAATAGGAGGGAAAGCTCCAGATTGGTTTCTTTTTTTTTTAAAAAAAAAAAACTTTATTGGAGTATAATTGCTTTACAATGGTGTGTTAGTTTCTGCTTCATAACAAAGTGAATCACCTATACATATACAAATATATATCCCCATATCTCCTCCCTCTTGCGTCTCCCTCCTACCCTCCATATCCCACCCCTCTAGGTGGTCACAAAGCACCAAGCTGATTTCCCTGTGCTATGCGGCTGCTTCCCACTAGCTATTTTACATTTGGTAGTGTATGTATGTCCATGCCACTCTTTCATTTTGTCCCAACTTACCCTTCCCGCTTCCTGTGCCCTCAATTCCATTCTCTACGTCTACGTCTATATTCCTGTCCTGCCCCTAGGTTCTTCAGAACCTTATTTTATTTAGATTCCATATATATGTGTTAGCATACGGTATTTGTTTTTCTCTTTCTGACTTATTTCACTCTGTATGACAGACTCTAGGTCCATGCACCTCACTACAAATAACTCAATTCCGTTTCTTTTTATGGCTGAGTAATATTCCATTGTATATATGTGGCACATCTTATTTATCCATTCATCTGTCGATGGATATTTAGGTTGCTTCCATGTCCTGGTTATTGCAAACAGAGTTGCAATGAAAATTGTGGTAAATGACTTTTTGAGTTATGGTTTTCCCAGGGTATATGGCCAGTAGTGGGATTGCAGGGTTGTATGGTAGTTCTATTTTTAGTTTTGTAAGGAACCTCCATACTGTTCTCCATAGTGGCTGTACCAATTTACATTCCCACAAACAGTGCAAGAGGGTTCCCTGTTCTCCATACCCTCTCCGGCATTTATTGTTTGTAGATTTTCTTATGATGGCCATTCTGACTGATGTGACGTAATAACTCATTGTAGTTTTGATTTGCATTTCTCAAATGATTAGTGATGTTGAGCATCCTTTCATGTGTTTGTTGGCAATCTGTATATCTTCTCTGGAGAAATGTCTATTTCAGTCTTCTGCCCATTTTTGGATTGGGTTGCTTGTTTTCTTACTATTGAGCTACATGAGCTGCTTGTAAATTTTGGAGATTAATTCTTTCTCATTTGCTTCATTTGCAAATTTTTCTCCCATTCTGAGGGTTCCCTTTTCATCTTGTTCATGTTTTCCTTTGCTGTGCAAAAGCTTCTAACTTTCAATAGGTCCCATTTGTTTATTTTTGTTTTTATTTCCATTTCTCTAGGAGGTGGGTCAGAAACGATCTTGCTGTGATTTATGTCATAGAGTGTTCTGCCTATGTTCTCCTCTAAGAGTTTTATAGTGTCTGGCCTTACATTTAGGTCTTTAATCCATTTTGAGTTTATTTTTGTGTATGGTGTTAGGGAGTGTTCTAATTTCATTCTTTTACACATAGCTGTTCAGTTTTCCTAGCACCACTTATTGAAGAGGCTGTCTTTTCTCCATGGTTTATTCTTGCCTCCTTTATCAAAAATAAGGTGACTATATGTGCATCGGTTTATCTCTGGGCTTTCTATCCTGTTCCATTGATCTATATTTCTGTTTTTGTGCCAGTACCATACTGTCTTGATTACTGTAGCTTTGTAGTATAGTCTGAAGCCCAGTAGCCTGATTCCTCCAGCTCTGTTTTTCTTTCTCAAGATTGCTTTGGCTATTCGGGGTCTTTTGTGTTTCCATATAAATTGTGAAATTTTTTGTTTTAGTTCTGTGAAAAATGCCATTGGTAGTTAGATAGGGATTGCATTGACTCTGTAGATTGTTTTGGGTAGTATAGTCATTTTCACAATGTTGATTCTTCCAATCCAAGAACATGGTCTATCTCTCCATCTGTTTGTATCATCTTTAATTTCTTTCATCAGTGTTTCCTTAATTTCTCTTTCAGGTTTTTCATCATTAGTGTATAGGAATGCAAGAGATTTCTGTGCATTAATTTTGTATCCTGCTACTTTACCAAATTCATTGATTAGCTCTACTAGTTTTCTGGTAGCATCTTTAGGATTCTCTATGTATAGTATCATGTCACCTGCAAACAGTGACAATTTTACTTCATCTTTTCTAATTTGGATTCCTTTTCTTTTTCTTCCCTGATTGCTGTAGCTAAAACTTCCAATACTATGTTGAATAATACTGGTGAGGGTGGGCAACCTTGTATTGTTCCTGAGATTAGTGGAAATGGTTTCAGTTTTTCACCATGGAGAACGATGTTGGCTGTGGGTTTGTCATATATGGCCTTTAT
>NC_041215.1:115359111-115392667 GCF_002837175.3 Physeter macrocephalus
GCGGCATGTGGGATCTTCCCAGACTGGGGCATGAACCCATGTCCCCTGCATCGGCAGGAGGACTATCAACCACTGCGCCACCAGGGAAGCCCAATAGTGTTTATTTTAAAGTCTATTTTGTCTGATATGAGAATCGCTACTCCAGGTTTCTTTTGATTTGCATTTGCATGGAATATCGTTTTCCATCCCCTCACTTTTAAGTCTGTATGTGTCCATAAGTCTGAAGTGGGTCTCTTGTAGACAGCATATATACAGGTCTCATTTTTGTATCCATTCTGCCAGTCTATGTCTTTTGGTTGGAGCATTTAATCCATTTATATTTAAGGTAATTATCAATATGTATGTTCCTATTATTATTTTCTTAATTGTTTTGGGTTTGTTATTGTAGGTCTTTTCCCTCACTTGTGTTTCCTGCCTAGAGAAGTTCCTTTAGCATTTGTTGTAAAGTTGGTTTGGTGGTGTTGAATTCTCTTAGCTTTTGCTTGTCTGTAAAGGTTTCAATTTCTCTGTCGAATCTGAATGAGATCCTTGTTGTGTAATCTTGGTTGTAGGTTTTTCCCTTTCATCACTTTAAATATGTCCTGCCACTCCCTTCTGGCTTGCAGAGTTTCTGATGAAAGATTAGCTGTTAACCTTATGGGGATTCCCTTGTATGTTATTTGTTGTTTTCCGTTGCTGCTTTTAATATTTTTTCTTTGTTTTTAATTTTTGATACTTTTATTATTATGTGTCTTGGCCTGGTTCTCCTTGCCTTTATCCTGTATGGGACTCTCTGTGCTTCCTGGACTTGATTAACTATTTCCTTTTCCATATTAGGGAAGTTTTCAACTATAATCTCTTCAAATATTTTCTCAGTCCCTTTCTTTTATTCTTCTTCTTCTGGGACCCCTATAATTCGAATGTTGCTGTGTTTAATGTTGTCCCAGACGTCTCTGAGACTGTCCTCAATTCTTTGCATTCTTTTTTCTTTATTCTGCTCTGTGATAGTTATTTCCACTCCTTTATCTTCCAGGTCACTTATCCATTCTTTCTGCCTCAGTTATTCTGCTATTGGAACTTTCTAGAGAATTTTTAATTTCATTTATTGTATTGTTCATCATTGTTTCTTTGCTCTTTAGTTCTTCTAGGTCCTTGTTAAACATTTCTTGTATTTTCTCCATTCTATTTCCAAGATTCTGGATCATCTTTAATATCATTACTCTGAATTCTTTTTTAGGTAGACTGCCTATTTCCTCTTCATTTGTTTGGTCTGGTGGGTTTTTACCGTGCTCCTTCATCTGCTATGTGTTTCTCTGTCTTCTCATTTTGCTTAACTTACTGTGTTTGGGGTTTCCTTTTAGCAGTCTGCAGGTTAGTATTTCCCATTGGTTTTGGTGTCTTCCCCCAGTGGCTAAGGTTGGTTCAGTGGGCTGTGTAGGCTTCCTAGTGGAGGGGACTGGTGCCTGTATTCTGGTGAATGAGGCTGGATCTTTTCTTTCTGGTGGGCAGGACCACGTCCAGTGGTGTGTTTTGGGGTGTCTGTGGACTTAGTATGATTTTAGGCAGCCTCTCTGCTAATGGTTCAGTTTGTGTTCCTGTCTTGCTAGTTGTTTGGCACAGTGTGTCCAGCACTGTAGCTTGCTGGTCGTTGAGTGGAACTGGGTCTTAGCATTGAGATGGAGATCTCTGGGAGAGCTTTCGCCATTTGATATTATGTGGAGCCGGGAGGTCTCTGGTGGACCAATGTCCTGAACTCGTCTCTGCCACCTCAGAGGCACAGGACTGACACCTGGCCGGAGCACTAAAACCCTGTCAGTCACACAGCTCAGAAGAAAAGGGAGAAAAAAAGAAAGAAAGAATAATAATAAAATAAAGTTATTAAAATAAAAAAATTTTTAAAATTAGAAAGTAATTTTTTTAAAAAAGGAAGAAAGAAAGAAAGGAGACAGCAACCAAACCAAAAAACAAATCCACCAATGATAACAAGTACTAAAAACTATACAAAAAACAAAAAACGGACAGACAGACTCCTAGGACAAATGTTAAAAGCAAAGCTATACAGACAAAATCACACAAACAACCATACACATACACGCTCACAGAAAGAGAAAAAGGAAAAAATATATATATATCTATATATATAAAAAAACAAAAAAGGAAGAGAGGCAACCAAATCAATAAACAAATCTACCATTGATAATAAACTCTAAATAGTAAACTAAGATAAACATAAAACCAGAAACAAATTAGATGCAGAAAGCAAACCGCAAGTCTACCATTGCTCCCAAAGTCCACTGCCTCAATTTTGGGATGATTCGTTGTCTGTTCAGGTATTCCAAAGATGCCAGGTACATCAAGTTGATTGTGGAGATTTAATCCACTGCTCCTCAGGCTGCTGGGAGAAATTTCCCTTTCTCTTCTTTGTTTGCACAGCTCCTGGGGTTCAGTTTTGGATTAGGCCCCGCCTCTGCGTGTAGGTCGCCTGGGTGCCCCTGTTCCCCGCCCAGACAGGACGGGGTTAAAGTAGCAGCTGATTATGGGGCTCTGGCTCACTCAGGCCAGGGGGAGGGAGGGGTATGGAATGCGGGATGAGCCTGTGGCAGCAGAGGCCGGCATGACGTTGTAACAGCCTGAGGTGCACCATGTGTTCCCCAGGGGAAGTTGTCCCTGGATCATGGGACCCTGGCAGTGGTGGGGTGCACAGGCTCCCGGGAGGGGAGGTGTGGAGAGTGACCTGTGCTTGCACACAGGCTTCTTGGTGGCGGAAGCAGCAGCCTTAGCATCTCATGCCCATCTCTGTTGTCCGAGCTGATAGCCGTGGCTCGTGACCGTCTCTGGAGGCTGTTTAGGAGGTACTCTGAATCCCCTATCCTCACACACCATGAAACAATGGTCTCTTGCCTCTTCGGCAGTTCCAGACCTTTTACCGGACGCTCTCCCAGCTAGCTGTGGTGCACTAGCCCCTTCAGGCTGTTTTCACGCAGCCAACCCCAGTCCTCTCCCTGGGGTCTGACCTCCAAAGCCGGAGCCTCAGCTTGCAGCCCCCGCCTGCCCCGGCGGGTGAGCAGACAAGCCTCTCAGCCTGGTGAGTGCTGGTCGGCACTGATCCTCTGTGTGGGAATCTCTCCGCTTTGCCCTCTGCACCCCTGCTGCTGCGTTCTCCTCTGTGGCTCTGAAGCTTCCCCCCCACTACCCGCTCTACCAGTGAAGGGGCTTCCTAGTGTGTGGAAACTTTTCCTTCTTCACAGCTCCCTCCCAGAGGTGCAGGTCTTATCCCTATTCTTTTATCTCTGTTTTTTCTTTTTTCTTTTGCCCTACCCAGGTACGTGGGGAGTTTCTTGCCTTTTGGGAAGTCTGAGGTCTTCTGCCAGGGTTCAGTAGGTGTTCTGTAGGAGTTGTTCCACATGTAGATGTATTTCTGATGTATTTGTGAGGAGGAAGGTAATCGTCACGTCTTACTCTTCTGCCATCTTGAAGGTCTCTCCCTCCAGGTTAGTTTCTTACAAGAGGTAATGTCTAAGTAGATACCTGAACAGTAAATAAGACTGCACTGAATAAAGAGACAAGTGGTAAAATGTCCCAAGTAAAATTAGAGCCTATATAATAAAAGCTCAAAGGAGAAGAAAAAAGCATGGTGTATTGAGGAAACTCTAAGAAATTCAGTTTATCTGGAGCTTAAACTCTGAGGAGAGAAGTGGCAGCAGATGAGACTGAATAAGGATGCAGAGACTGAATATGATACACCCTACACATCATTCTTTATTTGGCTTTATGTTATGACTTTGAAGTGTTTTAGATACAGAAATGTCACAATCAAACTATTTTCTATTAAGATCTCTCAGGATGAAAGCAAAAAGATCAATTACAAAGTAGTTTGCATTGATCCAGGGAAAACACAATAGTGGCTCCAAATAAATCAGGGACAATGGAAATGCAAAGAAATGGATAGATAAATTCCAGTGATGTTAAGGTAGAAATATCAGTGAGATTTGTTGTTGATTTATTGACTGTGGGACTGAGGAAGACATTATGAATTGAGAATGTACCAGAGTATCTGGCTTGAACGACTGAGAAGACGGTGGTGACAACCTCTGAAACAAGAAGCACAAATAGAATACTTGGTTGGGGTGGCGTTATGAAGAAGCATCAATTTTTAGATATGCTGACTTTGAGATGTCTATGGAACATCCAGGTAGATATATTAAGGAGACTCTTAGATCTGGAGCTCAGGGGAATGATTCATTCTAGAGCTAGTGAGCTGGAGACCAAGGGTTTACATATGGTACTTGAAACATCATGAGCGAGTACAATCATCTTGGGAGAATGTATCAGTTGAGAGGTGTAGAGGATTAAATGTGTGGAAACCAACGTTATTTACGGAGAAGGTAGAAAAATGAGAACATTCAGAAGACAGATAAAATGAACAATCATAAAGGTAAGAGGATGTCTGAAAGAGAGTAGGGTCATAGAAGTACCAGAAAATAGAACTGTTTATTAAAAAAGGATTTGTCAATAGTTCAAATCCTATAATCAGCAAAATAAACTCTGGAAAGAGTTCACTGAATTTAGCCTTTCTTTTTAGTAGTCCCAAATATTCAATATGGTTTGCCTCGTCTATCTTTAGATTTCTACTGATTTCAGAAGGAGAAACTGTTTAATTATAGCAATAATAGATGCAGGGATATTTGAGATAAATGGAGATTTTTTATTATTATGATGCCATTCAAAATATATTTTATTTGAAAAAAATGATATAACAAACTTTCTTCCTAAAATTCCTTCTGTATTTATTGTCATAATAAATTCAATTTAATAATTATTAATTTGCTACTTAAAATAGGTAAACTGAGGCACAAAGACATTTGGTGATCTTCTAAGGTTTTCTTAATATAGGAAATGATCTTTGGACAGGGACTCATATATTCTGAAGCAGAATCCTGTGTACAAGGCTCTAAAAAACATCAGGCAAAGCAAATAATCTTGTTAATTTCCTATAGAACATTTTTGTAATATCCCATTCATTATTCAGCTTTTATCATTTTTAAGTAGACATAAACAACTTTAGAGTTTCATATAATTAAAAGTTTTACACTTTGTGTGTGATTCTTTAAAGTCTTTACCAGTTTGTTAATTAACAAAGAAAAAATCTCATTTATTCTAGTTATGCCTGGAAGCTGAAGTTCCTAGTAAAAAGGCTTCTTACATAAATAAAAGTAAATGCCTTAAAGAACTGACTTTCCCTAACTTCCAGAATTATAAACCAGTTATTGCTCTTCCTGAATACATTCAATACTTTCTAAGTGCAAAACAGGGAATCTGTTAATCCTTTCTGTGCTGTAATATCTCTGTGTTTAACCACACTGATCTATGAACTATTTCAGCAAGTGGATAACAATGATAGACATTCAAACCAAATTGACTCTCACAACTGCTGCGGATACCTGCTATATATTTATCAAGGTTCACTCACCACATCTAGTGGAAGATAAATCCAGGACACAGTCAACAAAATGCACTCATATGCCTCATTTAGGCCTAAGCAACTAGAAGAGATAGGTGAAGAAATGGAAGGTAGTTTTCACTGCTTAAAAGTCCAACACCTTTTATTCAAATGAAATATATAAATAAAATAAATTTTATTATCCAAACATTATTTTATGAGATGAATAGGTGGCTATACCAAGCAAGGCCATACCTAAGGATAACTCTTAAAATCAACAGGCACCACCACAACAAAAATGTCAAGATAGAGTAATTTAAGGAATTATTAATTGTTTATTCTCTCTACGGATATTTGCTGAGTTTCTAACCTTAGTGCTAAGCACTAAAGATAAATATGTAAAAAAAAGTCATGATTCCACCCTCGAGGGCTTTACAAGAATTCCAAGTGGGATAACTGAATAACAAAAGGAGAAAACTGGCAGTGACTTTGCATAATATAGCATGTCAGGAGATGGTACTGGCCTACCCAACAATCATGACCTTTCAAACCTTTTCTTCCCTTCTTTCCCCAGATATCCACCCTCCCTTGTCCAGCCATGACTTCAAAGGACGTACGCCTCAGACCCAGTTCCAAAGAGTGAATAATAACTGGTAAAGGCAAACATCCTACACTGATTCCCCTGGCCAATGACTGGCTTCAACATGGGTACATGATCCAAGTTGATCCAACGAGATAGGAGAATTCTGCTGGGGTCTTCTGGAAAATGTTTCCTCAATAATAATGAGAATTATATAGGAAGAAGAGGTACCTCTTATTCCACTGGATGTTGTTTCATCATGATAGGATACCTAGTTCTACTGTTGCCATTTTGTGGCCATGAAGGATGCTAGCCTAAGGACTAGAAAACATATTGAAACTAGTAGGAAAAGGAGAGCAAACACACACATACATATACACACACGAGATCCTGATGATGCCTCCAAACCACTAACTTTTTGTTATAGCAGATAATAAATTGTCAACGTTGCTTAAACCATATGAATCAGAGTTTTCTGTTTATTGCCGCCAAATGCATTGTAACCAATATAAACACTCTTAATTCACAGACAAGGTAATAGAGACCCTAAGAGTTAAAGAGATCTGCCAGATGTCAAGCAACTAGTTATATCTGGTATTCCTGGCAGCCAATCCCCTTTTAAATCAACGGCCGTCACATTTGAGATGGCTACTCTCCACCAATGCTAACCTGACCATGCTGAGTTAAGGAAATGTCCCTGTTTTGGATTTATTACCTTGGTTTGGAAAGCACCATCCCATTTCCATTACTGTCTAACACAAGACTTACTGATTAACCAGAAATGGGTATGTTCATCATGTACTAAATCCAAAATATAAGGTTCCATAAAATAAGTGCTGATACATACTACATGTAACCAAGTGTAGCCATGTGATGATTCTTACCATTTCTGTTGGCAAATGTAATGCCTTGAACCTTTAATAACATAAATGTTTAAAAGCAAGTTTTATTTAAGTTACAAAATATTACAAGGCTCACTCTTGATTCCACTAATGTATTATTAGAGTTGAAGAAGACCATGTTTTCATTTATTTATGGTATGATGTTATACACATCAATTGATGTTTAAAGCAACATGGTCAACATTCAATAGTATTTTTTAAGTGAATATGATTTTTCAATAGGTGTAAATCCTAAAACAAAATTTATTACATGGACAGATTGGTATATACATTGTCAGTGATGGAGGTGGTGCATATTAAGGAGCAAGCATGTAGGGGATGAGGCATCGGTGGCCATGGGACAGATTATATATAGGGAAATTGATCAAATAAGTAAATACACTAAGGATAATGGGAATCATGTTTCTATCAGGAGGAAGTTACAAATGTGGAAAGGGAGAAAACTAGGATAAACTGCCAGTGGTGCTGGATTGGAATTGGAGTTACTGGTTTGAAATTATGGTTTTCAGTACATATAGATAGAAATAAAAACAGAAGGATATGTAAATGTATGTTTGCATATATGTATATATATTTACATGTATATGTACATACATACACATGATATGTAGTAAATAGGCATATCCATACAGTATTTCCTAGCTTACCTACTGAGAGGGCTTGGAGCAGTGATACCTCAATTGAACTGAGCACACCTAGCATCCAGATCATAAAGCCAAGGCTCCTTGGAGAAATGGTTAATACCAGTGCTGGGACAAGGGAAGTACAAGATAAGCCTGGAATATCTTGTTGTGCTAGAATGTAAGAAAATGATCAGAAAATTATGGGGATTTGTCAAAGGGACACAAAAGTCAGCTGGGCTCCCACTGGTCAAACCTTGGAAATTTGTGCATAAAGTAAATGACTGAATAAAATAGAAAACTGAGTCCGTACTGATACTAAGAAATAAAGAAGAAATTTAAAGTTTGATGAGGAACAGAATATTTACATAGATATAAAGTGCTGACCCATTAAACACTTTATAAAGAGGAAAAGAAGTAACTTTCCAGGGGAAAAGACTGGCATTAATCAAGCAATTAATGTAAACATCATCAGCAATGCAACAAATCAAAATCATGCAACAACTGATAGAATGCAATGACAAGAACAAAGTATTACTTCTGTGCCATACCCACAAAAAATGTATAATCTGAATCTAATCATGAGGAGATTCTTTTTAACTGTAGGTTTTATTATTATTCAGGTATGGTGAGGTCAACACAGGAGACTGCCATTGAAAAGACAGTTTGTTATTCATAATTCCTAAGAGGATGGGGCATGCCATGTCATGCAGGGCCACACAGGGAAGCACCAGGGTTAAACACAAGCAATAGGAGCAAGGGGAAAGCATGGACAGGAACCTTTATTACAATCTTTTCAGGGAAGGTAAGGCAAGGAATAATAGGCAGGTTTGGGATTGACTAGTTTAAATAATTTCTGTAAACTCTGGGATACAGGGGCTATCTTTAGTTGTTTTATACCTAACCCTGGGATGACTAGGAAAGAGAAATATTGCTTCCTGTAATAAGAGCCAGATAGAGGAGGTGGTTCTCCCTACTAGGTAGACCCTAGTGAGGGCTCTGAATAGGTTGGTTTGCATATGAAAGACATGCCCTCAGGGAAAATTCCTTGCTATCTCTATTGACCTACCCTGGGAGGGGCAGTCTCTCCCCAGTCAGGAAGGTCCCAGTGCCAGAGCATCAAAAATATACAAAAGAAGCAAATATATTTAATAAAGATGTTTCAGATAAACTCATATTGAGGACCATTTTAAAAAACTGTAATCTTCTACAGTGTCAAAATCATTAAAGTCAAAGGAAGACTTAGGAACTGTTCCAGAATGAAGAAAACTAGAGCCCTGACAACTAAATGCAATGTATAAAGTGAATCTTTTGCTATAAAGGACACTACTGGAAAATTGGTGACATCTGAATGGGGTCTGAGGATTATATGATCACTTTCTGATTTTAATGATTATATTACGGTTATGTAGGAGAACGCCCTTGCTTTTAGGAGATCACATTGTTCAGGGGAAAGTTCTTGGTATTATACTTGCAACTTTTCTGCAACATTTAAAATGTTTTAGAATTAAATATTAATATTTACAAAATATATAAATATGAAAAGATATATATAAATATGAAAACATAACATGAAAGAGTAGACAAATATTAAATCAGTGTATTTTAAATTCAGAAAATATTCTTGAACTCATACCTTGAATCTTGACTTTTTCTTACAAACTACAACTGCCTCAGACACATTATCACATTTGTTTCACAGCTTAACTGTAGGTACTTCAATTTCCATTGTGCAAGGACAAGAAAACAAGTTAAAGGAGTGTGAACGGGGTAGATCTCAGCCAAGCAAAAACGCTAACCAAGGCTCAGGCTGCTCCAGGTCAACACCTCAGGAGTTAGTAGCCTATTCTAGGATAAAGTACTTCAATTTCATCTAAAAGTAGGCACAAAGAGAGGGACAAAGAGTAAGAAGCAGCTGTAGACTTCAAGAAGGTTTAGAAATACATACAAGACCCCACCATTTCCCTGTCTCCATGAGATTCTTCCCTTCTTATGTGGACAGACCTAAGCTCTCTTTGGCCACCCCAGCACCATATTTTCAAGGTTGTTGATTGCCCGTGACTACATTCTGGCTATTACTCTCCCATCAGTATTCCCACTGCTTCTTCTCGGTTGGAACATAAAAGAACTGTTAAAAGACTTGCCAGCAGGCTGATTTTTGCTGATCCTAGGCATAACAGAAGAAGGCTTGGTTTCTCTCTGGGCTTAGATCTTTAATACAAGTCTATGTTGTCTTGTTTTCCTCTCAGTTTTTATCTGAGCAAGGTTATGAACCACTGTACTACTCTTCCTGGATCTGTTTTTCTGTATCACCACCCTTCTTCTATGCCTTGTATTCTGGGGGTCAGCAAAAACCTTAACCCCTTCCAGAGATATCACAGAGTAGGCCATAGCTTCTATTTCAATGACCTGAGTGCAATTTTCAGAGCAGATGGAATTGATCAGGATAAAGGAATCTTCTGTACATCACTTAATACCATGTATTAGTTGTGGCAAGATAATGTCTCCTTCCTCACTTGCATCTACTTCCTGCAACATAGCACAACCCACACCACTCCTGGAGACCAGAACATTCATTTATTCAGCAACAATTTCCTGAGCATCTACTACAAGCGAGGCCCTATACTAAGCATATCAGTGACCAAACCAGGCATATCAGTGAGCACAACAGAAACAAATCACTGCTCATTTGGGGTTTACATCTAGCAGAAAAGAAAATGAACAAGCAATGAGCACAATTAACAAGTAAATTATAGAATACGCTAGAAGGCGATAAATGCAATAGCAAAAAAGAAAAAATGTAGAGCAGGGTAAGGGAGACTGAAATTACTGGGTTTGGGACATGCAAATTTTAATTTCAAAAACCAAACTAATACCAGAAGAGCGTTTTTTTGTGTTTTTTTTTGGTTAGGAAAAAAACTGAGACAAATTCTTTAAATTATAATAATACATGAGATTGGGATAAGAAGCAGTTAATGTTAACAACACAAAGGTTTGTCTGTATTGTAGATGCTTTATCCTGAAGTCTCTATACCCAGGTTTGGGGAGGGAAAAATGGAAGGAACAAAGCCAGGGGAAGAGGAGAAGAATCAGCAGAACTTTGTAAAACTAGCTGAGGGCTGTGGAGGCTGAGGGGATTGTAGGAGAGGAAGAGATGAGGGAGGGAGACTCTGGAGGAAGAATTCCTTTATGCCATCCAAGATGAAATCAGAATCACCTAATATGGGGTTACGTGGAGGGAGAAAGCACAGACATCTTTTGCCCCTTTCCCTAGATTCCACCAGTCTTCTTGATTGCCTATTAGTAAGATTTTTCTGGAAAAGAACCATGTCTTCTTTTCCTACGTTACTTATCAAGGCCACTAATGACCTCCAGGTTACCACAGCTAATAGAAAATTTTCAGCCTTCATCTTGACTTCTCAGTGGACTATTCCCTCCCATTAAAAACATTCCAATTTTTTAGCTTCCGAGTCTCCACACACTCTGTTGCCCTTCAGACTCTCTGGTCCCATTTCTCAGCCTCTTTTGTTGATCCCTCCATACCTTCTCAACCTCTAAATATTATAGTGACCCAGTCCTCCGTATACTCACCTTTGAAGAAACTGTATCCAGGCTCAAGGTTTTAAACACCATCTTAGTGACAATGGCAGCCAAATCCATATTTCCATCCCAGAACTTGGCCTGCTTTTGAACATTTCCACTTGTATGTCCAATGGCCATGTCAAATTTACCATATCCAAAATCAAACTCTTGATTTTCCCCACACACCAGTTCTCCTCTAGACTTTCCCATCTTAGTAAATGGCAACTTGATTCACCTGGTTGTTCAGTATGAAAACCTTGGGATTCTTTTCTCATGACTCTTCCAGAAGTAGGATCCTCTGCCATTACTCAGCCCCTTGCTTTTTCTTCACACAACTTTCACTACTTGATGTATGTTTACTTTTTGCCTATACCTCCTTTTGAAAAAAAGTTCTATGAGACCAGGGATTTTAAGTTTGTCTATCTCTATGACCAAAAACAGTGCCTGTCATATAGTAGATATTCAATAAAAATTTTCGGAAAGAAAAAACAAGAGAAATAAGGTTATATAATATAGATACAAGATGTATGCAGTGTTAGGCTAAGTTTTTAACTGAGATCAAGATGGTCCCTGTATGCAGCTATCTGAAAGCAAAACCACCTGGACCTTGGGGATGATTGCAACAAAAGCCGTAAGTAAAGCTTAATGAATGCCCATAATCCTTGGGAGAACTTCTGACTGTAGATCTTTGCTGTCCAATATGGTAGCCTTTAGCTACATGTGTCTACTTAAATTTAAATTAATTAAAATCAAATAAAATTTAAAATTCAGTTTCTCAGTTGAACTCACAGCATTTCAAGTGTTCAATAACCACAGGTAACTAGTGACTACCATATGGACAATTTTTATCACTGTGGAAAGTTCTATTAAAGAGTACTACTGTAGAGCAGCACAGCACAGCTTTCACCACACCTAAAGCTTACAATTACTTAGATCTTTTCTTCCCTCATAATTTGCAAAATGTCAAAAGTCTACTGTTTAGGTATTTCAGTATTCTATTTCTGGAGCTATCACAACCTCTTAAGGGATCCACTTCCATAACAGTGTGTATATGTATACACAGAAACACACATATACACACGATTTTTTTCTAAAAGGAAAAAATTTTGCTCACTTTGGTCTTTTGTCCCTGTATGTTTTATACATTTTTACTTCACTGAACCTAAAAATATTTTTGAATGTCTCCTATATTAAGAACCCCATGTTTGTCCCTGAAGGGATAAAGAGTGTACAAGTAACAATTAAATGTGCAAGATGGCTTAGAGAAGGAAACAAGTGGAGATGTTGAAGCCTGTTATACTATATCCATGACCTGAACTAAAATGGAGGCTTGGGCAAAGAATCAAAGAACCTCGGTGGAAATTAGAGACAACATAAAGGAAAAGTCAACAAGACTTGAGGGCTGATTGGACATGAAAGACATAGAGGAATAAAAGTCAGCTCTCTTCCTTGAGTTTGTGGGTTCCTAGTATGTGCATCATGCTGGCATTAGAAGCAGCCAAAGCTTTGGAAATTAAAACCAGGCAAATTGGGTGTGAAAAAAAGTTTTTAGGGGATCTAATAATTTTGATTTTGAAACAATAATGGTAAGACATTCAACTGAAAACATCCAGCCAGCAGTTGGACTGGAGGGCAAAAGGTTTGGAAATCACTTCTAACAAAGACAAGAAGGAAAAGATAAAACGTGAATACTTTTTCCTCTTCGTGGGCACCAGCACCTTCAAATATTTTCAGTCTATAATTATGTCCTCCTCACCACTACTCCCCCCGACCCCCTCCGTTTGCCAGTTTTCACTAGGTCTCTCCTCCAAGCTTTCATCATAAATCAAACTTTCTATTCATAGCATTATGGTATCGTACTCGAGTGAATTCTCATAATTTGTCTACTTCTCTGTATAATCTCCTACTTACCCTGATGAACAGAAAAGTATTTTTATACTGTGGAGCAGTACATGCAAAGTTTGTATATTTTGGAACATAGCCCAGTTAAACTGTAGTAACATAACCCATTAATGTATAGTTGTTTACATGCATCTCACGCAATTAAGGGTGTCTTACAGGTTTAACGAGTACCACAAAAGCAACTGAGAGTTTGTAGTATAAACTCTGTGGACTGACGGTTGCTTTTGATGTTGACCCTGATACACAGAGCATTTTAAAAAAGAAAAGGGGTAAAGGGCTCTATTTTGCTAGAGATAAATAATGTCTACATATTTTTGTGGGGTTGTGACAGAGCAATTTAAATTATTATATCCCTTTATGTTTAATGTGTATTTATATGCACATTTTTACATTTAATACAACTTCATTTTAAGAACCTAGCTGAACAGGATCATCAGTGAATCAGGATTTGAGTGGCCACAGTCTATTTCAAGAGAAGCAAAACAAAACAATACAAAAACCAACAAAAATTCAGATAATTTATATGCTATTTAAGAGGACTCTGTGATTAAGCTCACTCATTCATTGTTAAATAGATGAGTTATTTTTATCATAAAAGCACAAGTGGCAAGGCACTACACAAAAGGGAAGCTTAGCCTTGCCTGGGCATCAGGGAAACTCCCTAGAAAGTAACTTTTCATCTCAGTCCTGAAGGATGAATTGTAGTAATCTGAAAGAAGAGGAAGAAAGAAGGAAGCAGGATCTAGGGACAGGCAACATACCCAATTCTCACAGCCTCCCATCTTTAAGAAAAAAAAATTAATAAAGCCATATCTGTGGCTTTTCAGAACGTTATGTGAGCTGCTTGAAAAGTAAAATCACAAGTATGGAAATACATGGTTCTCTTAAATAAAATAATACACAATTTAAAATCTTCAAATGATCTTAATGTGTGAAATATATGAAGATACACTGACCCACTCCAAAAATTGGGGGAAAATATTTTAAAAAGAAATAAAACACCTTTATCTGGCCCTTTGAAATGGCACTAATCACCTGGAGTTTGTTTTCTTCACTTGGTCACATTTCTCACTCAAAGACTAAAAATCATTCCCAAGGGACAAGGAAAGAAAAAAAAAAAAAAAGATAAAGCTACCATCTTCTCCTAAGGACAAATGTTTCCAGTGACTCCTAATATTTATAAAGCCCAGCTTGAAAAACCATATTATAAAACTCTGGAAAGAACTAAGACATATGTCCAAATACTAACAAAAGTAAACGGCAGCCAGAAATTCTACAATTTTTGTGTGATTTCACAGTTGCTTTTATGTGGATCAGGTTACTATATTATTGGAATCTTCCTGCTGATTCTAGACTATCAAAAGCATTTTAGAACTGTTGTGTGTTTGGGATGCACTTCTACATACGTGAATCTGACATGTATAGTTTTAAAATCCAACCTACATTATAAAATGTCATTCTGGTCTTTTTGCTCCAGGAAGGAGACTGTCATTATTAAAAAAAAAAATCTCTTAAATTTTTGCCACATTATTATAACACTTAAAATCATTTTAAGTATAAAAATTGCAAAAACATAAAATTAAATGAAATATAACTTTAAAATATTAACAAGTCCCGTCTACCTTAAAATTTAATGATAAAAAATAAACGTAATCAACCATATATAACCAAATCATTTTAATAAAAGCATTTATTGGCTTATGGATTCAGAGAGAACTGGCTTTGAATCCCTGTCCCACCTAGCTATATAGCTTTGGGAAAATTTCCTTATTTCCTTGAACTTTAGTTTCTTAATCTGTAACATGAAGGAAATAATCTCAAATCTGTAAATTTTATTTTTGAATTATACAATAAATTATAAAAAGTATCTATACAATTTTGAGAAATAAACATTAATGTCTTTTCCCCTCCATTTTCCTGAAGTGTTACCTTGAATTCCATGAATGACAGTAAAATCCACTACTAATATAGGGCAATCAACATGTTAGTAAGAACCACATTATAAACACACTTAATCCCTCCATAATTGAATTAATCCTGTTTATTGATTTTAAAAATCTTCTTCTTTCATAAAGTATTACCCTACATGAATGTTGTCCAAATTAACATTCACTTATTAGGAAATAGTTGATAAATTGAAAGCATATTTAAGGTTTTTAGGAGCATTCAAATTCTGTTTTATTTTTATTTTTCAATGCAGCATATGAAGAATGATGATTTCTAAGACCAAATTTTAGGATGAAAGCAACAGAGTCATTATATTATGTATATACTGGGAAATGATCACCATAAGTCCAGTATATCCATTACCATACATCGTGAAAGTTTTTTTTTTCCTTGTAATGAGAACTTTAAGGATCTACTCTCCTTTTTGTCATAAACCAAAAAGAAAAAAAATTATTCAGATAAAAATTAGAAATCATGAAATATTGGCTATAGACCATAAGATCTATTGAACCCAAATGGTTACCATTTATTATATCACTTCCATAACATTATACAAAGTGTTTGAAATATATTTTACCATTTAGTTTGTACAATAAGCTACAAGGTGGAATGATTATCCTTATTTTATAGATAAATAAACTGAAGCTCAAGGAGTTTAATAAATTTGCTCAAGATTACACAGTTTATAACTGAAGAAATCATTTAAGTTCAGATTTTTCTAATTCTAAAACCCAAGCTCTTCAAGATTAAGAGCAGAGTTATAATTATTCAGTCTTTTGGTAAATAAGATCTTAGGTTATGGACACAAATCAAAACCACCTAAGAATTAAGTATAATTGTTATATCTTAGAATGATTCTATGCTGTAGTAAAATTAGAAGTAGACTTTGAGTCCAGAAACTGGTCTAATCTAAAAATTTTTAGGTAATATAATTATAATATTTGTTAGTAACTGTGTGAATTTCAACAAGGCAATTGACTTAAGAAGACAACTTATTATTGATAATCTAGTCCAGTCTATCCAAGTGCTAAAATTCTATTACATACAAGTGATTTCCTAGATATTTTTACATAGATTTCAACTTTTCAAATGTTTAAACATTATACAAACAATATATGCTAATGGATGAATATACATAATAAAGAAGGTCTAAAATTAAAACTAAAATTCCTTCTCTCCAGATAGCTAGTTCTAGTTATCAATAAAACAGTAGGTTCTTTTGTATGTATCCAGAAAGCTCCATTTTCTATTGTATGTTTAGAAAGTTTTATTAAATTATAATATATAGAGAGAAAAGTACATAATTCATAAATAGATAGCTGATGAATTATGATAAAGTGAACATACCCATGTAATCAACACACAGATTCAGAAATAAAATACTACAACTATCCCAGAAGCCCCTTTCATGCCATCTCCCAAATAGTGCTCTCTCTTTCCTCCCAGAGATAACTCTTACCCTGAATCCTAACACCATAAGTTATTTTGCCTGGATAAATGGGATTGTATGAATTGTGTTCTTCTGTGTCAGTCTATTTACACTCAACATTATGTTTGTAAAATTCATGTATTGCATGCAGCAGTGGTTGATTTACTTACTTTATTATTGATACTATGAAACTTCTGATAGAAATATAGAAGTGAGATGTATGTAGAATATGCTAAACTATAATATTTAAACATATTACAGTTTATGTAGATATACCACTGTTGATGGACATTTGGGTTGTTTCCAGGTTTGGGCTATTATGTTTAATGCTGATATAAACACTTTGTTCAAGTCTTTTGATATACGTATGTTGAATTACTTGGATATTTATATAGAGGAATAACTGCTGGGTCATACCATTTATTATGCTCAACTTTAGGAGATAGTGACAATTTTTCAAAGTTCTACACACTTTGGCTCCCAAACGTGGCTCCCATCAGCTGTGAATGTGAGGGTTACAGTTGTTCTACATCTTTCCTGACAGTATTAATCTGGAAATAGTTTATAAATTTTAGCCCATTTTGGTGGGTGTGTAGAGGTATCACACTGTATCTTGTAATTTTAATGTTCCTTTCCCTAATGACTAACTTTTAATATGTGTGTTGGCCCTTTGTATATCCTCTTGGGAAATATCTGTTCATTTTTTGCCCATTTAGAAATTATTTTGTCTATTATTTTGTTATTATTTTGCAGGATCTTGTATGTATTTGTATTATTACATGTAAGCACTATGTGGCTTTTCTTATCATTTTTAAATGTCTTTTGATGATCATAAATCTCTCCATAAATTGGCAGAATGTTTAGTCAGACTATATTAAAACAACATTTATAACTGCATCAAAAACATAAACTACCTAGGAATAAATCTAATTAAAGCTGTATAAGACCTATTCTCAGACAACTACAAACTAGTATTGGGAGAAATTTTAAAAGATCTAAATAAATGAAAGGATATGCTGTAGTCACAGTATAGAAGGCTCAGTATCCTTAAGGTGTCAATTCCCCTCTATTGATGCACAGATTCAATGTAATCCACATTTTAAAATGAGGAAGTTGGGCTTCCCTGGTGGTGCAGTGGTTGAGAATCCCCCTGCCGATGCAGGGGACACGGGTTCATGCCCCGGTCTGGGAAGATCCCACATGCCGCAGAGCGGCTGGGCCCGTGAGCCATGGCCACTGAGCCTGCGCGTCCAGAGCCTGTGCTCCGCAACGGGAGAGGCCACAGCAGTGAGAGGCCCGTGTACCACAAAAATAAAATAAAATAAAGTGAGTAAGTTTCTTTTTTGTGTGAGGTTGAAATCAACTGATTATAAAATTTTTAAGGAAACACAAAAGCCAAGGATATCAAATCTAATCTGAAAGACATAGAGAGAAGTTAATACTGTCTACCAAGACTTACTATAAAGTTAAAGTATTTAAGACAATGTATTATTGGCATAAAGATATATAAGTAGACTAATGGAACAGAACAGTGAGTCCAGAAACAGCTACATATATAATTCACTCTTCATTTATGACACAGGTGGCACTACAAAGCAGCTGGGAAAAGAATGTCCTTTCAGTAAATGGTGTTGCTTATCTAAATGAGTACATGCTTTTCTGAACTTTCTTTCTACTTAACAATATATGTTAGCAGTCTTTCTATATCAACACTTCCAAATCTAACTCATTTTGTATAGTTACATAATAGTTCATCGTATAAATATATCTCAACTAATTCACCCATTCCCATCTTGATTGATGTTTTAGCTTGTTTGCAATTTTTCTGGGGTGGACACCTTTGTAAATATATCTATAGATAACATTCTAGAAATGGAATGCTAAAACAAAAACTGTGTGAATTTAAAGTTATTGACATATTTCCCTCCAAAAGGCCACTGCTACATAAGCTCTTACCAAGAGTTTATGAAAGTACCCAGATTGTAACATAAATGAGAGATGTTCCACATTTGTTCCACTTTTACTCTTCATGACTCACAAAGGACTTTTTGAACAAATTTAATCACATTAACCACTGATAACTTAGAATGAAAGTAATGCCGCCTCTGCAAAGATTAAAGAAAGGGCTGACAGAGCAAAAGGGGTGAACTACTCCATGAATGCATGCAAAAGTGGTCTTGGTGCATGGGTAGTGAAAGCACAGAAACACTGTTCTCAAAAAGAAGACGATCACAGGAGTAGTAGCCAGTCTTGGGCTCCGTGGAGAATGCTAGCTCAACAGGCAATATACTGACTGCAAGGAAAGGGTCCTCAATTTCTACTGATTATACTACACCCAGTTGCAAGAGATTGAGTGAACTGTCACGTCGTCAAGGAATTCTGTAGTTTTGAATATTGTGGGGTATTTAAATAAGTGAGTCATCTGCTGGGGTGCTGAAATCTTATTAAAGCCTTTCACTGGAATGGTATTTTCGTAACTGGATTGAACTTTTATTATACCCAACAATTCGGCTAGCGTTGTCTTCCTTGAAAAAGAGATTCCTTTTTCTCAAATCATACAAATTCTCCTCCCATCTTTCAAGGTTCATCTTAAGCCTCATTTTCTCCCTGAATACTCCCTTGAAACTCCCTTCCATACTGCAGAATTTTTCTTGCACTTCAGGGTTGCACTTGATCAAGTGCAATTATGTAACATTCTGTCATTGTTTCATACCTAATTGCATCATGTATACCTGTCGAGTTTCCCAAAGTTTACTGTGCGAGAAGGATGAGATGGGAACCTACCTTGCACTTTCACTGTGCCAGGCACTTTAGTGTCATATTTAATCTTCATAGCTACTCCCTAAGGTATGCATTAATATCTCCATTTTTCAGATGGGAAAACAGAATTCCAGAGATATTATATGCCTTCTTTGGTCACACACCTATTACAGTGACACTCTCGGATTCAAACTCAAGCAACTTTTATTTCATAGTTGCTCACCACAATATCTTCCCGAAGACTTCTCTATATGTTTTTTGTGTTGTAGAAATAACACCTCATTCCTGTGGGTACTTGAACCTATGCTATCAGCACCACCACCACCACCACTAAAGTGGAAAGGTTAAGGGCTTCAGGGACTGAAAACTAGAGTTCCAATCCTGACTATGCTACTCTGAACACCAGTCTCTTCCGTGTTTGAGAAATGCATACAAAATTTATCCAGCTTCCAAAAGGTGTAGTCTGTACACAGTACATTTAATGCTGCTCATTTCTCAGAAGTAGTATAACCTCAAATTGAGGTTATACTAAAACTCAAATTGAGTTTTAGAGTAAAAAGAGTCTGGGTTTCAATCCAGGAGCTGCCACTCTTGAGCCATGCTAATTTCAGCAAGTTATTTAATTCCTCTAAGCTACATATCTTCATTGGTAAAACGGGTTTAACAATTACCATCTCACTGGATCATTAGCTGGATTCAATGAGATTATATACCATAAACCTTTTAGGATATTGCTGGCCCACAGTAAGTGCTACACAAAACCATCTATCATTTGTACTCATACCCACTGGATAAATAGAAAATAGGCATCTATGTGATAAGTATACTAATAATTCTGCATAAACATAGAAACTAAATGAAAGCAAAAAGGTTTGGAAAAGAGAACAGTATTATTTTAATTTCCTTTAGTCTTAGTCTCTGATACGTAGTAGGTCCACTGTCAGAGTACTAATTAGACTACTATGGTTATAAGTCATGGCTGCGCAGTAAAAAATATTTTTGAAAATCTATAAGGAAAAATCACCTTTTTCTGGATTGAATGGAAAATAAGTTTATCACCATATAAGGTTATCTCAAGCACTTGTTTCTGTTTTATCACAATATTTATTAAAATTATAAGTAGTAAGAAATATTCAGACTCAAGTCATAAAGAGTCATTGAGACTCTCTGAGTCACAAAGACATATTTTAAGAATCTTGTGTGTTCGCTGAGATAATAAAAACATGAAATAAACTTATTTATCATTTTTGTCTGCATTTAAGCAATGAAAATAAAGCTTGACCCATCTACAACCAGTAGAACTGACTCAGGAAAAATGATTAACATAGACTTTACTTCTCTTGATGAGAGAATGTTTAAAATAATCTTTAAGAGAACATATTACTTTTCAATGAGGTCTCATATCAACATGTGCTCTAACATTTCTACAGAGATTTGCAATTAAAGTTAGCAGAGCCTTTGCACGTGACATTACATTGTAGATGCATTTATAAGGAGGAAATATGCTAATATTTTTTAAGTTCTCCTAAACACTGGAAATATCTAAAGGATGAAGCATCAGCTGAGGCAAACTTCATCCCAAAAGCTTGCATACTTGTTTGCAAGAACTTCATTTGAATGCTGGCCTATCAAGCCAAGCACAGTTATTTTAGACAGGAAAAAAAAAAAAAACGGACAGCAGGAGTTAAATTTGATGTTCATTAACATGAAGGGAAATTTCTTGCCCCATTTAACTAAAATCTTAGTTGGTACAGTGTGACAAACAAATTTTAGTTGTTAAAATCTATTATACCTGCTTTATATTGCATCTCCCTATAGCCAGAGGCTCCATAGTTGGTTAAATTCAATTTGAGTTGCCAGGGGCTGTTAATGGGAGGGTTTTTCTATTTATTCTCTTAATTGTTCTCTATCTAAATGATCACTGATGATGAAATCTTATTTGCACCACATTCCCACATAATCAGAAGGTCTAAATAATTTTTCCTCTTCAGGATAACAACATGGAACTAAAGGCCCACAGAAATCTTTAGGGATAGTTTTTGTTGTTGTTGTTTTGTTGTTGTTTTTATAATGTGCCACATTTAATTTTAAAATAAATAATTCCACTTGGGCTTCAACAGCATTAAAACAATATGGAAATAATAAACAAACAAACTGAAAATTATACTTGCTAAGCCCATAGTAGGCTCTTAATAAATGTAGAAATGTGTGCTGATTGACTATCACAGTGTACTTCTAGCATGACAGTGCCTTTCAAAACTTTTAAAATGCAAATTGTTCTGTCTTGAGTAAGGCTTTATAACTAATGTGTCATATGTATGACATGACTTTGATATTTCATTCTTTAATAAGTTACTGAGTTTACAATATATTAGCCACAGTAAAACACAATAAATTGGAAAGGAAAATCTATACCTATCATTTCCAGCAGAGGTCTCTAGAGAGCAACTAAAATTATGGAAATAAGGGATATATGCTCAGAAATTTGAATAGAAAATTTAACTCTTCAGCTTTATGTGAGCCCTTTCTTTTCACCCACGCCCCCTTCTCTTTTGATGTCTGTGCTCCTTCATCAGATAAAAGGCTGTCTAAAAAACTGATCAGAAGTAGACACAAGAGAACAGGTTAATCCCAAGTGCACCGGTGTAATGTGTCACAAAACAGACAATGTAATTATCTCAGCAGCCTGTTTAACCAGCTAATTCGGCAGCTTTGCATACCAGCGGTGAGCTCATCTGTTCACTATATTACCAGTCAGGATGTTTTCCACCAAGATCACTACACTTCTACAAAAGCTTGTAAAAGTCGGAGGATTGAGTATTTTCTTGAATGTGGTGTAACAGCTTTTTGCAGTCTTTTATTTATAGGGAGGTAACAGAATAACAAAGAAAAGAAAATGTAGATTAGTACTGCACAATACAAAAGAAACTGAAGTCGATGATATAAATCTCCATACATGTTCATTTAAAATGAAATACCCTCTCTTTACTTGGAATCTCTGGGGAAATGCTAAACGACTTAACAGAAATGTGATTTGATGGCAAAGACTTATAAGCCTGGTTTTACTTTTCTTAGAAGTAAATTTATTTGCTCCAAATCCAGTCTGCATTTTGCTCATACTAGCACGCTTTGGGGGAGTTGGTGTGGGCTTTAGAGTCAAACTGACTTGGACTTGAATTCCGGTTCTTCAACTTTTTCATCTCCTGATCTTGGGCAAGTTAGATCCACTTGCCTCATCTTTAAAATATGAACTTTTAAAGATTAAAATTCCTAATCTTTAAAATATGAATTATACCTACATTTTGCATGGTTACTGAGGGGCTTAAATCACATGTCAGGGAAATGCTTGGCACAAAGAGATAGCTAAATAAACAGTAACTATTTTATTACATGATATATACACCCATATATATATATATATATACACACATACATACATAGCACACACACATATATATGTATATACACACACACACATATATGCATGCATTATATGTATATAACTTAGTAAAAAAAAATTAGTTAACCAAAACCTCAGGAAACATTCATGTATTATCCCAAGTCTTTTCCTTAAAATGATTATCCTCTGACCACAATGATAACACCACATAACATGCAGGTCCAGCAACCAGCACAGTGCCTTGTGTGTTCAAGAATATTTATTGAATAAAATAAACATAACAAACTAAGAGAAGAAAAACACTGCAGAATATATAAAAATATTCCACAATATTGACCATATTTTAAAGTGATCTACTTTGCCGTTCAATATTTCCAGCAAATTAAACTTTTACACCGAAGGACAGTAAGTTCTGCGTCTAACAGCTTAGACGTATGTTATACCTTTAATGTTACATGTCTCATCATTTGACACAGTTAAATGACAAAAGCTGCAAGAGAGTCAAAGTCTTAGACAATAATTAAGATAGTCTTGAAGACGAGGCAGAGATGTAGGAAGGTTCTGACTTATAGTAAAGTCTATGGAAGTGTCTGTCACACTAAAGAAATAAGAAAACACAAATGGATTACACCTGAGGTGCAAAAGGCCCAAGGAGAGGGCATGGAAAAGCTACATGGTCAGGGAGGTGGCCAGGAAATAGATTTAAGAGCTAGCCAACCACCATCTCCCAAAGTCTCAGAGCATGGAAGTCTCAGGTCTTCAAAGCAAATTCAAAGTCAGAGAAAAGAAGAACCAGAAAGTCTCCCTGCCTTTGATTTCTGTTTGACTCCCTATAGAGACTGTTCTTCACATGTTGGCTGAAATAAAAAATTTAGTTATGTAGCTCTCCCCCTATGAGTTCTCCTGCAAATCCATCTACCTCTCCCAATTTATTTCAAACCATCTTATGTCTAATCACTCGACTGAGACCATATTGGCACCATTCCCTTTTCTTTTTTTTTTCAAGAGCCTGGGGCATTTTTACCCACCATTAACTCTTGGTAGGTCTCTTCCCCTCAGACTTTTGCAAGGCTTACTTCCTCACTCCACTTCCCCAGGTCCTGGTTCAAATGTTATCTCCTTACAAAGGCCTTAGCTGACCACCCTTCCTAAAACAGCAATTCCAATCATCCTGTCTTTTAATGCTGCTTTGTTCTTCTTCACAGCACTTACCTGAACCTCAGTTTATCTTATTTATTTGGTTATGTATTTACCATCTCTCACCCCACTGGAATATTAGTTCAGTGAGTCCAGAAATTTATTTCATTCACTCATCTATTCCCAGAGCCTAGAAATGTCCCTAGCACACAGCAGTCACTTGGTACATATATTTGTTGAATAAATGCTGGGAAAGGAGGTCAGCAGCTGAAAATCTGTGTTTCCACCACCTTTTGTTCATTCTAGTTTCATATTGTACAATAATTGTGATTTCCATGTTCTAGTGCCACCAGTACTCTGTCTGTTCCTTAAGTAGAGTAAAGCCTACATCTTAATTCAACTTTGACTATACTGTCTGGCACACTGTGGCACCTGAGAAAATAGTTGTCTAGTAAACAGAAATTTTTTTAAATGAACAAAAAAAGACTAAATATTAAAACTATTGAAGTATTTTTAAAATTGAGGATCATAGTACATTACTAAAAGTAATTAAACATATCAAGATAAAATGTCTGTGGTGATCATTTTGAAATATATGCAAATATCAGATCATTATGTTGTACACCTGACACTGATGACATATATCAATTTTACCCCAGTTAAAAAATAAAATAAAATAGGGATAAAAAGTAGTTCTGTGATATCAAATGCAGCCCACTAATAAATATCTCTCTGTCTCGGTCATTAATAAAAAGTACCAGACATTGTGATTTTATCTTGTGGAATTCTCAATATACCCCTGGCTGGGTCTCATTATACCATTCCTAGCTCATAGGTGTAGAAATTGAGGCAAAGAATTGTTAAGTGTCTTACGTAGAGTCACACAGCTAATAAGTGCCTACTCACTTGAATCCTAGTCATACAACAACAGCTCTGTTTCAGAGGCCTTTAATATCTACTCTTCAGACTGATCTTCTGACACTTCAAATATTATTTTCTCCATTTTCTTTTATCATTAATACCCATTTTCTACTTCCCTCTTCTAACGATCAAGTTAATAATCGCTAAATTAAGAACTTAAATGATGCAAAGCTTCAGTAAGGTTTTGATGCCAAACTCTGAAAACATACTAAATAATAAATGCATATCACCCCCAAAAAAGGGGGGAGGTTAATGAAGATTAATGTTGTCCTTGGGGGTGGTAGAATTTAAATTTCATAAGAGTCTCCTAAGCCTATTTAACGGAGAAAAAAATGTTGCCATCTTTTCATAAAACATGCATTTCAAGGCACTTCTATGAATTTATCTCCCATAGAGAATGACTGATATATAGCTGGGGTCTAATTCATTCCAACTCATCACATGTATTTTGTAACTCTATATCACCCTTTGAAATCAATAGGCAGTTAACACTGAGAAGATGTATTTAGGTTTGAAAGAAGATAAAAATTGGACTGTGATCTATTCCTTGTATGGGATCCTGTTAGCATCTTTTCATATGGTATCAGATCAAACAACTTAACTTGGTTTTTAGACTCATTGCCCAATATTCTTAAGCTCCTGTATAATTTACTCTTACACTAAGTTTGTAGGCAATATTAATTCGCATGGGTTAAAAAAAGGGTCATTGGTTTCTTACTCAGTATTTCATTACCTTTGGCAAAGATAAAGAATAAGTGGTGACTGTGTGTGCCAAATTAATAGTCCCTCCCTCAGCACCTTTATTTTTAAAGTTTTCTTAATTTTTCTTTTGTTATCACATAATTTATATAGTTCTATTCAAAAAGTTCATTATTTTGAGGTACCTTTCCTTTATTCACATATTTATTTATTCATTTACTCAACAAATATTTATTGAGAGGCTAATAGCCTCTGTGATAACACTGGAAATACAGTGGGGAAAAAAATAGACACAAAGAATGAAAAACAATGTGCAAAGGCATCTTTGAATGTCATTCGAATTATAAAATTAAATGAATAGTCACAACTTCTTGGTATATATGACATACAGGGCCAGGTCCTGTGGTTGAGGAAAATAATGCAGTACATTGAGGGTTACATCAACTCTGTCCGTTAACTAGGGTGTCAGTTAAAATATATATATATATATATATAAACACACAAAATGTAAAATTAATTAGCTATTCTAATATTTGAACATGCAAATTGTAAATATGCAGGTTGCTTGACATTTACTAATTTACTGAGGCATATTTATTTCTATGGAGTCTGCAAAAAAAAGAAAGTGTTCTTATCTTTTGGTCATGGTTTAGATGTCTTTGGGATGCAAGACAAAGGACTGGGTTAATTTTTGAACCAAAAGTCCTGGTATTCCATGCATACAGAACCATATGAGATGAGGCAGGGGGTCTGTGTGCTCAGGACAGCAGTTAATCCCATTTGGTTAGGGCATAATGTAGTGCAGGAGGACAATCAGGCGGAAAATGCAGTTTGGCAGAAGTGTTGAGAGCTGCTCTTGGCAAGTCAAGAAGTTGACGGTTTTTAGGTAGGAGAGTAACACGATCAGAATTGGGCTCCTAAAAGATTACTCTGACAATGTCGTAGACAATAAATTGGGGGGGGGGGCAGGCGAGAAGGAAAGAGACAAAAGGAGGACATATATATCAACCCCAATGAAGGCCTGAGCTACAAGAGTTAAAATAGGAGTGCACAGATAAGAAAAGGGGCTGCAGAGAGAAAATCAACAGACACCATGGGGAAATGGATTAGGTTTGGGCTCAGAGGAATCTGCTCAAAAAATAAGGCAACTTGTTTAGACTACATCTCACTAAAGTTTCTGATAATAATGAATCAATACAAGGGCTTTTAAAGTTACCTCACCTAAGACAGTCTCTAGATAAATAGAATTGCCTCTATAGAACATGTTACTATTTATTAATAATAAAATATTATACAATAATCATATGCTCAATATTATATTTATATATTTATTAAAGTCTTTTTTTTTTTTTGTGGTACGCGGGCCTCTCACTGTTGTGGCCTCTCCCGTTGCAGAGCACAGGCTCCAGACGCGCAGGCTCAGCGGCCATGGCTTACGGGCCCAGCCGCTCCACGGCATGTGGGATCTTCCCGGACCGGGGCATGAACCCGTGTCCCTTGCATCAGCAGGCGGATTCTCAACCACTGCGCCACCAGGGAAGCCCTAAAGTCATTTTAATAATAAACTAATATTTATTGAGCACTTACCAAATAGCATGGTAAAAATGTTACATATTACATTCACTATCTAGTTAAGACCACAACGCATCTACAGTTATTATCCTGTTTTTTAAGTGAAACAATGGAAAATTAGAGACATTAAGCAACATTAAGGCAGAATTTGAACTCAGCTCTGCCAGGCTCTGGAATATGAGCACTGACCAGTCACCCTTACGGGATTCTCAACCACTGCGCCACCAGGGAAGCCCTAAAGTCATTTTAATAATAAACTAATATTTATTGAGCACTTACCAAATAGCATGGTAAAAATGTTACATATTACATTCACTATCTAGTTAAGACCACAACGCATCTACAGTTATTATCCTGTTTTTTAAGTGAAACAATGGAAAATTAGAGACATTAAGCAACATTAAGGCAGAATTTGAACTCAGCTCTGCCAGGCTCTGGAATATGAGCACTGACCAGTCACCCTTACGTGTGAAAGAAGAAGAATCACTTCACCCTGAAGATCAAAGAAGTTACAGAATTTGTCCTACCTCCTTATCAAAGTGAAATATTCAAATATTTTATTCAGATATGATGAACGTCTACTGAGCATCCACCATGTGCCAACCTCTGCTTTAGATGCTTAGACTATGAATTCTTAGGAACTGAATTCTTACATGTCAGGCATAAAGAAAAAAACAAACTTTCAGAGAATTCTTTCGTTCTTACTACTCAGGTACTTAAACTCTTTGTGCTGATTAGGGGAAGCAGTGGGGAAAAGAACTGCACAGGGCTGAGAGGTAAACTTATTCTACCTATAAAGTAAGATGCAGCTGCCCAATGAACAACAAACAAAGGCTCTGAGGGCTGGGATGGAGAAGTGACTAAGAACTAAGAAGAGTTTGTAGGTGCTGAAGGCTTTGCAGGAAAAGAGGAGAGATTAAGCCATTTATGTTGCTGGAGAAGAGGAATTGTGGGAAAGAGGAGATGGTGTGCTGTGTAATCCCATCTTTAACATTCTCAAAAAAATATTTAGGAGAGACCCACATTACATTTCAAGAATTTGGGGGATTGGATTTTGTTAACTATGGATACATCACCATGCTAATCGGGATATACTTAGACGAATCAGCTTCAACTTGTTATATACATGCTAAAGTATATATCATGACCATTCTGAGATATGGCCCCATGTAATTTGTTTCTAATAACCATTAAAGAACCAAAGTTTAAGAATAAATGAATTCCTTTTCCTTTGTAGATTAGAGCAGAGTCAAATATATTCCTATAATAATGTCGCTCATTCAAATTCTGAAATCCTTTTTTGTTTTTATTTTTTAAGAGGTGGCAATGAGGTAGAAGCATACCTAGCAGAGAGGCACTTGAATTTAACCTGAGTGGAATATGCAACAGCAGTTAGAATCATTTCCCATAATGGAATTTCAATGATTAAAACAATCTACCCAGGAGAAAAAGGAATGGGATGGAAGTGAGAAATCAGGGATTCAGAATGGCAACCTTAGAAAACGCTCCCACTCACAGGAAATATCCACCCACCTCTCTGTGTCTAATACTACAGTCAACTCCCCAACCCTCCAAACTCTAGTACCAAGCCTTTCCATATTTAGAAGGCACATAAGAAACCTTAGATCCATAGCTCACTAGGGCAAAATCAAAATTGCTTCTGATCTTCCCGTACCTTCATATTTCAGGAACTATTTTTTGTTTTGTTTTGCTTTGCTTTGCATCCAATTTTCCCTGAAACCAGCTTCCTTCTCTATGCTCATGTTCTCCCATAACTGCAATCACCAATGGATTCACGTTCCTAAACTGGGACCTATACTCTGACAAAGGTTTGAAAAATGATATGTGAGAGAAAAACTTCGACAGATTATAACTCTGAAAGATTATTAAACATCATACCTGCTTGACTTTTTCCTATGAACTGTTAGCCAAGTATCAGACCTGTTTTTAGATTTGGATTCCTGTATAATTCCTTGGATAACTTACCCTAACATTACTCTCATTTTTGGACACTGTCTTGACCTCCAATATACCCAGTTTTGTTCACCCATCTTTTGGCCAGTTATAACTCCCTTCTTTTAGACTCCAGGATAACTCTGGCCCTACTCTCTTTCTAATACTCCATTTCCCAAACCAATCCCATCTTTAACTCTCCTGTTACTTCACTGCTGAGTCACCAGGGAAATGAGAAAAGCTAGGCTAGAACATGAGGACCAACCAGCCCAGAAAGATGTGAGGGCAAGTATGGCATACAAGAGAACATGTCTTGAGAAGTTCATATAGACAGGGGCCATGGGTATCATGAATTAATTCAGGAAGAATCTGGGCTGGCATCTAAGATCTAGATCCAACCAAAAGAGATATATATGACACAGAGTTTGAGCCAACCAGCTGGAGGGTGACTATGAACACAGATGCAAGTTAGTCATGATGAAACAAGCTAAGGGGGTCAGAGATCCAGATTAAAATAGTGATGGGCAGGATAGACTACTGGATAGATTCTGGATCAAGAAACCTAAAAATCATTTTAGTGTGGTATAAACAAGCAGCCCAAACAGGAATAAACAGAAGATGTGAATGATCCTAGGGCAAGGACAGGGTACCTCCTATTCTGGTTATAAGAAACCTCCCTTCTTGGTTTAAGAAACCTTGGTTGCTATGCAGAGTGAATCAGCACTATAAAGGTACTTTTGTTCAATAATTTTAACAGAGAGCTACAGACTTTTATTTAACACTCATAATTAAATTTCCTAAACATATTGTACCCAAATATATAATATATTTGCCTTAGTGATAGTTTCTTTCCCTAAAGTATGTGAGCATCTTTGCATACAATGTCTGCTCATTCAAACATTTTCCAGAATTCAATGTGAACTGAATAGCAATTATTTACTCTATAATAAAGAAATTTGTCTAGCTAAATTTTTCTAAATAATTTCTCACACAACAAAATGTTAAACGCTATCATCTGCCAAGTTCTATGCATATTTCATAAGCTATTGGTGGGATCAGGAATGAGTAGGTAAGGAGGTTAAGGGAAAAGAAATCATTGACTCCAGCTCTGTACCACAGTTATAGTAAAGAGCGCAGATTTTTTTCCCCCATTTTGGCCAGCACTGCTGCTGCTGAGTATGTTAGATTACCTTATTTCCTCACTCTACCTTAATGTCAACTCTTTGTGTACTACATAAGCATAAAAGGGCTAATTGTGAAGTTGTGGGTAAGGCTACATGAGCTCCTCTGAAAAATGAGTATAAAGCACATTATAATTAAGACAATTTCCACAGCCCTGAAAGCCTCAAAAGGCCCCAGGCTTGGTTTGGTTTGGTACCAGGATATATCAATTTGATAGCCAACAGTCATTGCTTATTTCATTTCTTTTAAATAAAGAGAAGCCTTCTGGCATACTACTGCTGCATGCTACATCACCATGCTATCACAACAGTTTGATGAGTTTACACTGATTTAAGCAGCAGTCAACATAAAATGATAGAAACTGGACTGACATATGAGGACAGGACAGCCATTTTTACCTTGTCAAAAAAAAGGGGGTAAGGCTGGCTTCTCTTCCTTTAACAATGCAGTGCTCCCTCCTTATCTTGTTTCTTTTAACTTCTGTCCACCAGACAATATTCAAAAACAGGTAAAGAATATCATGAAGATATAAAATTACAAATACATTCAAGTAAGGCACACAAATGGCCAAAAGTCATATGAAAAGTTACTCAGCGTCACTAATATCATGGAAATGCAAATCAAAACCACAATGAGATATCACTTCACACCTGTTAGAATGGCTATTATCAAAAAGATAGGAGATATCAAGTGTTCTCAAGGGTGTGGGAAAAAGGGAACCCTTTTACACTGATGGTGAGAATATAAATTGGCACGGACATCATGGAAAACAGTATGGAGGTTCTTCAAAATATTAAAAATAGAACTAGTATATGATCCAGCAATCCAGCATCTGGTTATCTATCCAAAGGAAATGAAATCAGTTTCTCAGAGAGAAATCTGCACTCCCATGTTTACTGCAGTATAATTCACAAAAGCCAAGATATGGAAACAACCTAAGTGTCTGTCCACAGATTAACTGATAAAGAAAATGTGACATACATAGAGTAGAATATTATTCAGTCATAAAAATGAAGGAAAAACATGGAACAACATTTGGAACAACATGGGTGAGTGTGGAGGACATCATGCTAAGTGTTATTTGAATTATCTGCCAGACACAGAAAGACACACAGTGTATGATCTCACTTATATATACATGAGAAATATATATACATATTTATATATATGGAATCTAAAAAAAGTCCAATCCATGGAACCGAAGATTAGAATGATGGTTGCCAAGGGTTCAGGGATGGGGTAAATGGGGAGATGTTGGTCAAAGGGTACAAAGTTTCAATTAGAAGATGAATAAATTCTGGGAAGCTAATGTATACATGGCAACTATAGTTAATAATACTGTATGGTGTACTTGAAATTTACTAAGAGAGTAAATCATAAGTGTTCTCACCACACACATACCAAAAAAGGTAACTATGTGAAGTAATGGATGTCGTAATTATCTTGCTTATAGTAATCATTTCACAATCTAAACATATGTTAAATCATGACATTGTAAACCCTAAACAAATTACAAACACAAACTAATAGTTTGTTTTCTCTATCAATATTAAGTAGAAAATATATTTTTTAAGTGCATTTAGTTGCCAAGATATGGAAGCAAACTAAATGTCCATCAACAGATGAATGGATAAAGAAGATGTGGTTTATACATACAATGTAATACTACTCAGCCATAAAAAAAGAATGAAATTTTGCCATTTGCAGCGACATGGATGGACTTGGAGGGCATTATGTTAAGCGAAATAAGTCAGACAGAGAAAGACAAATATTGTATTATATAACTTATATGTGGAATCAAAATTACAACAAACTAGTGAATATAACAAAAAAGAAGCAGACTCACAGACATCGAGAACAAACTAGTGGTTACCAATGGGGAAGGGAGGGAGGGGCAAGATAGGAGTGGGGGAGTGGGAGGTACAAACTATTGGGTATAAGATAGGCTCAAGGATGTGTTGTACAACACAGGGAATATAGCTAATATTTTGTAATACCTATAAATGGAAGGTAGCCTTAAAAACTGTATACAAATTTTTAAAAAATTTAAGTGGATTTAGGATTAGAAACCCCAGAAACACTAAATAGTATGGGGTGAGCTAAGGAAGAGGAGCCCAGAAAGCCAGCAAGGCACAGAGAAAGAATGGTCAGAGAAGCTCAAAGACAGCCATAAAGAACTCTGTCATGAAAGCAGAAGGGTTACAGATTTTTTTTCCCAAGAAGAGTATATTAAATATGGCAGAAGGAACTTGCTCAATAAAGAAATTGAATATAAAAAGGCCTGAAAGTGACCATCAGCAATGAAAATTAGGACAATGTTAATTTTCGTCATAAAGTAGCTTCAGCAGAGTTGAAAAAGGCGGATAAGGTATGTGGTATGGATGTATGAATAGAGAGGATCTGCACTTTAGATGGAAATGGGAGTGAGGGCTGTCACAAAAATGACAGGGGACAGCCAAAGAGAAGAATTCTATGGAAACAAGGTCAAGGAAGACTTTTTTTAAGAGTTGGAGAAAGAAGTATATTCATTGCCTAAACAAAAGGAGCCAATAGAAGAAAACAGATTAAAGACATAGTTGACAGAGAAGAGTGCTAGGTCCATTCTGAATCCTACCTATGTGTTCAACTATCACCTAGATTCTGGGACTAATTCTTTGTCCAAGTCGGCCTTGCTGATTTCTGCTACTTTCTGTTACAGGCACTAGTTCCTGGGCTCTGACTTTATCCCTTGTGATCAAGCCCTTAACTTGAGCCTTAATTATTCAATACAAATAATTCATACAACTTATTCTCCTTGATTAATTCTTATTCTTATTAATTCTTATTCTCCCACCTTGATTAATATCCAAGAATCCTTGTTCTCTCTAGAAATGAGATTTTCACTTCAGGCTCCGTTTCCTTCTCAGGTGTGGTATATATGCTTTTAACTGCCTAATCTCATACCCATTTTCCCATCCCCTTCTTCTTGGTTAATATAGCCCCAATTCTACTCACGTGATTGTTAAGGGATATGATAACATATGTGTTAAGGGTAACTGAGCCCCTTGCCATCCCACGAAAAGGAATTTTACTTAGCATGGTTAGTTATGTTGTTTTCAAAGGGGATATGTCAAAATTCTCATCTGCGGCTGGTCTAGGAAAGGAGAAGCCCCGGAAGAGATTTCAACTTTCTCTCCTTTATGAAGCTGTGTCTACACAGAATACCTGGTATGAGGACACATCCAGTGATGATGAAAAAGCAAGACAGGACTGCTGAGCAAAAAGAGGGAAAAAATCTGGGTCACTGGAATATTGTTTTTTTGTTTGTCTGTTTGTTTTTAACATCTTTATTGGAGTATAATTGCTTTACAATGGTGTGTTAGTTTCTGCTTTATACCAAAGTGAATCAGCTATACATAAACAAATATCCCCATATCTCCTCCCTCTTGCGTCTCTCTCCCACCCTCCCTATCCCACCCCTCTAGGTGGTCACAAAGAACCAAGCTGATCTCCCTGTGCTATGCGGCTGCTTCCCACTAGCTATCTATTTTACATTTGGTAGTGTATATATG
>NC_041215.1:115392677-115396210 GCF_002837175.3 Physeter macrocephalus
TTTTTTTTTTTTTATGGTACGTGGGCCTCTCACTGTTGTGGCCTCTCCCGTTGCACAGGCTCCAGAAGCACAGGCCCAGCGGCCATGGCTCACTGGCCTAGCCGCTCCGCGGCACGTGGGATCTTCCCAGACCAGGGCACGAACCCGTGTCCCCTGAATCGGCAGGCGGACTATCAACCACTTCGCCACCAGGGAAGCCCTGTCTGCGTCTTTATTCCTGTCCTGCCCCTAGGTTCTTCGTGACCTATTTTTTTTTTTTTTTTTTTTAGATTCCATATATATGTGTTAGCATACGGTATCTGTTTTTCTCTTTCTGAGTTACTTCACTCTGTATGACAGACTCTAGGTCCATCCATATCACTACAAATAACTAAATTTTGTTTCTTTTATGGCTGAGTAATATTGTTGAAGCTCTGAATTCGCTACACCCAGAATTGCCTACCTTCAGTCTTCTGATTTCATGAGATAATTTCCTTTCTTGGATTCATTTTATTGGAGTTTCTCTTTCTTTAAACAAAAAGTATTCTAAGTGGCTTATTGTGGAAGTAAAGGTCAAGAAAAAAACTGATTTTACTGAGGTCATACTACATAGCAGATATTTCATATGCATTATTTGATTTAATTTTTATAACAACCCGGTGAGGTTCATACTTCCTCCCCATGTAAAGATGGGTCTGACCCAAAAGCCTACATTCCCCCAAGAAGTTGGAAGTCCTGACATAAAATTCTAGTATGTATCATTAAGTGTTGCTTCTCAACTTTCCTGATACCAGTTTCCTAGGTTCAAACTTTTCTCTTATGAATATCAAAGTTCTGCAATAGAGCATGGGGCTATGAACGCAGAGAAATAAAACTGACTGTTCACACCTTAGCATATTTATTAGCCGGGTAAACTAAGACATTACGTGGGTCCTAGATTCTGTATTATTATCTGTAAAAGACAATAACAGTACCTACCCCCAAAGGGTTGTTGTATTAAATTAGATGACGCCTGCATAACATTTAGCAAATACCAACACCGATTTAGTCATGTAACAAGTGTGTCTTTATTCGTATTAATACTGCTACTGTAAAATATACAGTCAATTTTTTAAAATCACATCATAGAAGTTTAAACTATAAGAGACTGCAGAGATGAAATTTTGTGATATCCCTGCCGTTGAGAAGTAATATTAACCTAATTTAAAGACTGGCTCAGGGTAAAATATATAAATGACCTTTTTATGAGTTATTTTTAAAATACTAAATAGAATGAATTTATATCACCATTATGATAACAATCATTTAGAATTAATGGCCAGTTAACTAAATATTGCAACATAGCTACATGGAGTATAGACGAAGAATTCATCTAGTTAAAATTTAAGAACATGATGATCTTCACTGCATTTTACCATATCTGGCTGACAACTTTGTAGTGTTGTATAGTTGAAAGAACACTGAACTTGGAATCAAAATAAGAAGCTGGGTTCAAGCTCCTTCTCCATTATTTATTAGGTCTGTAACTTTGTGCAAGTCATTTACCATCTCTAAATCTCAGCTTCTTTATTTTTAAAATGAGGGTGATGATTTAACCCTTTGTTTATCTCATAAGATGATCCTGAGAATCAAAGTATATGCAGAAGACTTTCATACATTGAAACGTGCAGTATACATGTAAGGGAAATAATAAAAATTTCAGTAAACACAAATGGTGGAAACTTCAGACTCTGCATTCTGTAACATGTTCTTTAAATTTTTATCCTTGGGATGTTTACTCATTACTTATTCTGAAGCCTCAGCAGCCTTTCTGAAACTGCACAGAACTAACACAGCACAGTACCACAGATGGCTGTAGGTTCAACCAGAGCCTTTTGAGGATGATGATCTTTGAAGATTTTCCACCTATAGAGCTGCTCTCACTTTGCTCACTTTAGCTGATAGAATCAAGCTACAAGCTTAACATGTGATAGTCAGCTTGAGTAAAGGTTGGAAATCACTCAATCAAGAAACCACTCCATCACTGTCTAGAAAACAAATGGATTAGAGAAGAAAAACCAAGATGACTCAGACTCAATTCTGAAAGTGTTTTTAATGGGGCACTGATTCAGCCTCCACTGAATATTTACTAAAAATAAAAAATAATATTGGCAATACTTTTTGAGGCATCTCTTCCAGACAGCTGTGACATTTGAGGAACACTTGGAACACTGCATATAAAAATTCTATAAACAATAGAATCATCCTTGTCTATTATTATCTTTCTCATTCCAAAGGACTTGAATAAATGAGCTATTTTCCAGGAATGTCAGAAAGCTCTAGAAATTAGTAAATTGGGCACCACTACTCACAATCTATTATTGCAATTTTCAGTTACTAGAAAAGTCCAGAATACCTCTTTCCCCATACAAACTACGCTTTAATGCTGGCTAGATTCTCAGACTTGTCCAAAACGTAACAGCAAGCTCCGTGTGAGATAAAATGGGAAGGGGCTGCTCAGAAAGCTAAGGAAATCATTGACAGCACTGACAGTGGACACTATATAAGAGCCAGAACAAACCAGGGGCAAGAGGGTCATGTACCACTTCTGGAGGCCATGTTTGAGGAGGAATATGTCCAGAAAAGACCAGTGAATCATGTAGAAACCACAAGTTATCTCTCTCTTTCCCTTTATAGCCAAGCATCCAAAAGGAATAGTCTACATTGATTGACTATGGCCTATTCATTGAAAAGTTTATAATATTTGATAATACAAAAGGAGATAACCAGTTTGGAGGTATTACATACTAAAATATACATCTAGGACTACAATTATTTGGTTTTAGGGAATTCAAATGCCCAACTTTTCAAGGAAATATCACACTGTTTTTTGAGATTATTATACCAATTTATCCCACCAGCAGCATATAAATTTTTACACAGTTCTCTATCCTTCCCAATACTTGATGTAGTCAGATTTTTTGATTTTTGTTAATCTAATGGGTATAAAATTATATCTGATTATATTCTTAACTTGCATTTTCCTGTATTAAAGAGATTGATTCATTTTTTCCATTTATTCCTCATTTTCATGTATGTTCATGTCATTTGTCTATTTTTCTATTAGGTTGCTTATATTTCTTATTGATTTAAAAAGATTATATATATATTTATAAAGATATATAAGTACAGGAAACTAATCCTGTGTTAGTTAAATGTGTTGCAAATTGTGTCTCCAGTTTACCACTTGTCTTTTTATTCATGTACCTTTTGATGAACAGAAACTCTTCAATCCAATGTAGTTAAACTTATCAGTATTTTCTCCTATGTTAGCATGTTTTATTTCTTGTTTAAGAAGTCTGCCCTTACCCAGAAGGCATGAAATACTCTCCTACATATTTTTTTTAAAGTTTCAAACATTTCACATTTAAGCTCTTAATCCACCTGGAATTGATTTCTGAGCATGCTGTGGTCCTCGAATAATTTTTCAATTCATGCATTTTTTTTTTTTTTTTTTTTGCGGTACGCGGGCCTCTCACCGCTGTGGCCTCTCCCGTTGCGGGGCACAGGCTCCG
>NC_041215.1:115396220-115414042 GCF_002837175.3 Physeter macrocephalus
CTCCGCGGCATGTGGGATCTTCCCGGACCGGGGCACGAACCCGTGTTCCCTGCATCAGCAGGCGGATTCTCAACCACTGCGCCACCAGGGAAGCCCAATTCATGCATTTTTAATTGTGCTGTAGTCCTTCCCCAAAATTTCTCTGGCTCAAGTCACAACTAGCCTTCATGTCATCAAATCCAACGTGGTATTTCATGTCTCTCATTTTTCTTTTTTAGCATTTAAGATTCTCCAGAACCCTTTCCTTCTTGAAACTGTGTTTCATTTCATCTGTGACATTACTCTTCCTTCACCTTCCTTCCACCTCTTGATCTTATCTTCTTTGGCCTTCATAGATTTCTTCATTTATATCCTAAATGATGATGTGACCAAGGCCTCCATCTTCAACCACTCCTCATCTATTTAGTCTTTCCCAGTGTCTTCCCCATACCCATCGTTTAAATAGTTACATATTTTCTAACAACTCACACATGCATTAAATTCAGCTCAGGTCTCTATCCATAATGCTTGAGCCAAGTGCCTACTGGACACTGCTGTTAGGATATCCCAAAGACATTTCAAAATAAACATTTTCAAAAGAGAACCTTTCTTCCATCCTTTCACCTTCCAAAATCTGCTCCTCTTGCTTCATTCACTAACAGTGAGATTCATAGTATCCTCTACCTGGTCAACAAATCAGAACTAGGAAGCCATTCTATACTTTTTGCCTTGCCATCATTCTCCTTCATCTTTTACACCTAATCAATCACCTAGACCTATGGATTCTTTTACCTAAATAGCTCTCACATGTGCAGACTCCTCTCTATTCTCTCTTATGCTTCCTTAGCTCAAGGACCCATCACTTTTTACTTGGGTTTTTGCGGTACCCTTCTAAGTTGTCTTCCTGGAGCCAGGCTGGTCCTCAGAATCCATCACCTGCAACTGTCTGAATGATCTTTATAAAATGCAAATCTGACAATGAGGCAGGAAGAGAACACCCTCTCCTCATACACACAATTTTCCTACACCCCTCAGCCCTCACACTGCTCCAGCCACACTTCCAGGCACAACATTCCATACAGAGATGGGCATCAATCCTCCTGCTATGACCATCATAGAAACTTCTGTTGAGCTGCTATCCTTGGATCAGGAGGAATGTTCTGCCCGCCAGTCCTTACTTCTGCCAGTTCCTGGCCCACTCAACTGCTACCTACAGTATGGATTCTCACCTCAGCCACTTTTCTCTCTACCTAAATGAACACTCTTATCTCTGAATTTCCCTCACAACTAAAATATTCTGTAAATTCTAAATTCTTTACCAAATGTTCTCCTGACCTTAGATAAAATCTGACTCTCACCTGAAGATATCATCAATCATCTCAGGTCTTATCCAAAACCTACTATAAGGTCTGCATAAAGTCACTGTCATCCTTGCTCCTCACTCCTACCTTCAGGCCGTGACGGTTCCATGAGGCTATTCATCTACAAACTGTGGTCTTTTCAATCTCCATCAAACAAGGAGGATCAACAGCCATTTGCTTTCACCTGGAGTGGACAACAGTACATATTACAGTCTTGCTTAAAGCCTAAATTACTGCCCTTGATCTCTCATAATGTAGTCCAAAAGAGCTTTGATAATCTTGACATTTTCACAAGCATCACACTGACATTTTATTGATGAATCTGAAGAGTAGGAAGTGACATTACACGTGCCACTGGTAAGATGCATGTGCACCAGAGGGTGATAGATAACCCTTAAAATGATTCAAGATCCTGCTGTATTGGTGAGGTTTTCAGAAGTTCATTGTCTGCAGATATTCTTGGATATCTTCTCAAAGCTAATGGACAGGCTCACACGTTGCCTCTTCTACTACTAAGAAAGAAGCATAACACTTAAAAGGCCTCCTTATATTTTGGAGAGAGATTATACCACACTTGGAACTACTGCTCCTCTACATTTATAGGGTAATATGGACACAGCTTCCAAATTTGATTAGAGACAGAGAAAGAGAAAGAGAGGGCTCTGCAGCAGATTAAGGCTGCAGTACAAGCAGACCTTCTACTTGGCCATCTTACACACAAGCTTCCATTTTTCTAGAGATATTCCAGATAGATAAGAATGCTGTGTGGAATCTAAGATTTTTTTGAGCAAGGTCATCTGATATACAACAGAGAATGAGTAAGAAAAACAGTTTCTGGCACATTACCGGTAGAGACAAAGTGCATGGGCCCTAGTAGAAGCTAAATGGAAGACCATGGAAAATCAATTGATAATGCAACTGAAAATGCCCATCATAATTGGTTATTTTCAGACCCCTTATGCCATAAACATAGTACAAATCCATAGAAGAGTATAAATGGGAATTGGGTCCTAAAAGGTCCAAATGGTACAAGCTAACATGAAAAAGTGGCTCAGACCTACCCTTTTCCTCCATTCACACATATGGTCCCATGAGGCATTCCTTATAGCCTGATAGGTCAGCTCTACATGTTGTGGTAAGCCAGAAATTTACTGATGATGCATTATAGCCCAAGTCAGAGATGGCCCTGAAAGACGGCGGTGAAGGCAAATTGAACAGTACACCTGGTCATCAGCTTCATGTGGAGAAAGAATCAAAAGCTCAGACTGGGGCTTCTCTGGTGGTGCAGTGGTTGAGAGTCCGCCTGCCGATGCAGGGGACACGGGTTCGTGTCCCGGTCCGGGAAGTTACCACATGCCGCAGAGCGGCTGGGCCCATGAGCCATGGCCGCTGAGCCTGCAAGTCCGGAGCCTGTGCTCCGCAACGGGAGAGGCCACAACAGTGAGAGGCCCGCGTACCGCAATAAAAGAAAAATTCCTTTTTATTGCCTTTTTAGTCTTAGTATAAAGATTATTCCCTTAAGAAGTATGACTCTAATCCCAGGACATTTTAGATTCCGGAAATACATGTTCTCATAGCTTTCCATATGTCCCTTATCCTAGTACCAGATTTGTTGTTACTGTCAGTCTTTATCTTCTTATTGACTGTAAGTATTAAGAAGACAGGGATGATGTCTTTGTTCACAACAAATCCCAAATGTCTAGCATAGGCCAGTACATAGTAAGCACTCAATAAATACTTGTTGAATAAATTCACTTACAAACTAAACTTATTTTAAAGGCTCCCTTCTACCACAGTTTAGGACAGAAAGTCTTATTGTCCTCTCCAATCACTCCTCCAGCTACTCCCCTAGACGCACTCTTCAGTTCAAGAAATTAAACTGCTGGCAATTTCCTACCCACATTATACCCAGTCATATTGTCAAGATTTGCCCACTTGTTCCTTCTGCTATTACAGTATCTCCATCCTTTCTACCCACCTTATTTCTACCCATCCTTCAAGTCCCAAAGTATAACCAACACTGGAAATCTTTCTCTAATGCCCCAGTAATACTTAGAAGTCTCTCTTTGTTCCCAAAGAATCTTGAGCATAAATGCATCATAATTATTTCATGTACTATAATCACTTAAAACTAATTACTCCCCCCAAAACCTTTAAGCTACCCAACAAATTAATCTTTGAGTGTTTTATTTTTATACAATGCCTACCACTGTTCCTGGGGGAAAAAGTAGGTGCTCAAAAATATTTTCTAGCTGAATATGAATATGAAATATTAGTAAAGAACTAGGGATGTTTGGCCTTGAAAGGAGAAGTCTTAAGGAAATCAGGACATCTGTTCTCAAGTGTGCAAGTGCCTGCTAAAGAAAAAAGTAAGCATCACAACTGAGCTGCTCTTTGCAGTGTATTATAGCTAATTGCATTCTGACTTTGCAGATGCTGGGAATGTTAAAAAAAAAAGAAAAAAAAAGAAAAGAAAAGAAAAAAAGCTTGTTGGTTGCAACACATGCTGATGTGTGTATTTCCTTATATCAATTACTAAATACTGCTGTTGGCAGTTGTTAACAGTTTGATGTGTACCTGTATTTAGTAACAGCAAATGGCTTGGAATCTAGCTGCCTGGGTTCAAATACCAGCTCCATCTCTTAATAACTGTATGACCTTGGGCATTGTAACATTCAAGGCCTCAGTTTCCACATCTGTAAAATGGGGTTGATAAAAGTACCTAACTCCCAGGGTTGTTGTGAGGGATAAATGAAGTAACATATGTGAAACACAACAATATGTGTTACAGAGATGTTTGCTATAATAAAAATTAATATTTTTATTAAATCCACTAGGTAAAAGCAGGTCCAGTAAGTGCGAGTATTAGAAAGCATACTTTGATTCAACTGAAAAATGACTTTCTGATGATTTAGGCTATCCAACAGTGTAATTAGCTGTCTTGCAATGGTAAATATTACACCACTGGAAATTATACCATCTAACCGAGCAGTGGCTACCTATTCTGGAAAATAGTAGAGATTTTTTTTTAATTTTAAGATATTCTGATTCCATAACTTCCCCAGAGCCACCTTGTGATAGCAAGTGACAATTTATATATAATGTCTTTACTAAGAACCTCAAATCTCTTAAATTTTTAAACTTTTTTCTCCCTTTCAGAGGTAGAAAACCAAATATTGATCCAAGTTGGCAAAAGAGAAGATTTATCTTTAACTATTTCTTTAGCGTCTCTTTGAACTAGATAATAACCATAACTATTTATCTGAAGAGGACACTGCTATAGGCTGGCTTGAACCATAACAGAATATGAGCACCAACGTTCTGTCTACCAATATTATTCCTTAGCTGAGATCCTTTCTGGGTTTCACAGTCTAGATAACACATACTGGAGTGTCATAATATTGATACTCAGTTTACCATGTGCATAGGTAGGAGGATCCTGCAGAAAAGAAAGTTTGAAAAATATGACAAAGTATAAGGAAGTTCTAAATTCTTTTTTTTTAACATCTTTATTGGAGTATAATTGCTTTACAATGGTGTGTTAGTTTCTGCTTCTAAATTCTCATTTAATACTTTGCAAGAACCTGCATGTCCCATAAAGAAAATTCAAACAACAATTTACTAAGGCCCACTTCTGAGGTTTGGTCTAGAAACAAGCACTGGTTTTTTCCAATGCTCCATATTATCCAGTACCCCCAGCCCACCACCACTCTCCTCCGCAGACATGTATCTAACCATGGACACACAGGAACTCTATGTAGAAACAGAACTCTATTTTTTCTCCTGACAAAGCTATTATATTATATTGTATTCCTTGTTTCACCACCATTTTTATATTTTCTAGAAGTATTTTAGGTTGCATAAATCCAAGATTTAGAAAAAGAAATTGGTACAGAGATTGAATTGAATCACTCAAGCAGAAGAATCACTATGAAAGTTCTTTAATGACAGTGCAGGAATTGAAATTCAACAATAAATTTCTAAAAACTTTGTAGGTTTTATTGCATTTTTCTTGACTATTCTTTAAATGCAAACTTCATAGAAAACTAAAACTTCCATTAGCACAAAATTGTTCTCTCCCAAAAGAATGAAGACAAGTTGTAATCCTAAAAGGACAACTTTACTAAGTTAATTGCACATATATATTTTTTAAATTGTCACCATACTCCCCTCTCTTCTGTTGTGTACTAATTAAAATTTGCTTCTTAGGAAACACTATTTGGAGTTTCCGTTTGGAACTCTTAAGTGGTATTATTTATAAGGTGGCTTTCCCCAGACCAAATCCATATAATAGTCTATTTCTGGTTTTATAGTCTCTCTGTTGTAACATTCTTGTCATCTGCATGTATATCAAAGGCTAGGAGTATGAGGGACTTGCCTTCTAAAAGTAAACCAACTGGTTTAACTTCCGAGAGTAATTACACATGAAAACTCTAAAACTCTCTTTGCTAGGTAGACTTTTCAATTACTTTGTCTCTTCCTTTTTTGTGAAAGAAAAAAGAAAACTCTTTGGAAGCTAGTAAACAAAGGATAGACTAGTTATGGTTGACAGAAATGTCCCCCCATTAAGTTATTAAATATATAAAATAAAATCTTTTCATGAACATTTGTTCAGAGAGTCTGCAACTTTATTTTATAATCTTGAGTTAAATTCTACTTTTATATTATAATGGTGAGTAAGTCTTTTAGCCTCAACTCTTTCTCAAATCCTTCATTTCCTATACCCTAAAAAAGGCAATAAGGCTTCCATGGTGGTGCAGTGGTTGAGAGTCCGCCTGCCGATGCGGGGGACACGGGTTCGTGCCCCGGTGCGGGAGGATCCCACATGCCGCGGAGCGGCTGGGCCCGTGAGCCATGGCCGCTGGGCCTGCGCGTCCGGAGCCTGTGCTCCGCAACGAGAGAGGCCACAACAGTGAGAGGCCCGCATACCGGGAAAAAAAAAAAAAAAAATTAAAAGGCAAGGCGAGTATTAGTTCATAGATTGTTCTGAGAATCCTAAATTAAAGCCGCTAGTAGACAAGTTCTCAAATTGCAGGCTTTGTACCAGGAATGTTTGTCCCGGTGAGCCACACCACCTGGGGCATGTGTGTTAGCTTCCTGCCACCTCATTGTCCTAATTGACCGTTACCTCTTATATTATTGAATATTCCAGAGAAACAGGTATTGAAAATATGGTAGTGTTGGCCTGCCTCAGAAGGCAATCCACGGTTTCTTTTGTTTTGTTTATAAACAGAGAATGTAGTATCTGCTAGAAATTTTGATTATCTGAGTAAAAATTCGAAGAACCCTGGGAGTTTGGGGGCAGTATTTACACTATGAGGACAGTATTTACACTAGCTCTATCTCCTCCCAAAACCGATCAAGAACTCACCCTATTTATGTGTAATCGGATGTGTTTATTATACTGGGCTAAATTGGGATTCCATTCTCCATAATCTCTGCCTTCCCAGAAAACAACACAGGATGCAGAACTCTTTCCTTCATCTCCTCATTTCCCTTGTACATCTTATGTGGTAGATGGTTAATGGCCTCAAATTCTTCCTATCCCAGAAAGCAGGCCTCTTTGTAATGTGACTTTGTGGCTTCTCCCATCTGTTTATTTTTCTACTGTTTATTTTTCTATTGCTTTGACTATGGGCTGGCCTGTGACTTACTTTGAGAGGATGTGGCAGAAGAGATGAGTAGTTCAGGTGTCTAGACCTCAGGAGGCCTTATGACTTCTTCCTTTGCCCTGTTGGAAGACTTCCCTGAGACTTTCAGGTAAGGAAGCCAGTCGAGACTACTGAAGAAACAGAAGCCACATGAAGACCTGAAGTGACCCAGCTGAGAGCCAGCACCAACTGCCATTTTGGACATTCCAGCTGACCCTCTAGCAGAAGGCAGCCACCAGAATGACTCAAGGCAAGGCAGCAGAAGGTGCACCTGGCCAACCCACAGAATCATGAGAAATAATAAATCAGTTTTTTTTTAAACAAAGCCACTAAATTTTGGAGGGGTTTGTATATAGCCATAGATAACTGGTATATCTTCTGTGAAAGTCCCATTTCCTCCAGTTCATTGTGGTTTTCTGGTCTATCTGGAATGGCAGCATATGCTTCTCACCTCTCCAGCTCTGGAGAAAGTGAGAATACAAAAGTCTGAACCTGGATCGATTCATGCTTTTCAACTTCTCCTGGCTTACCCTATGCTGCTAAGATCTGTAGCTGAGGTTTAGAGTTTTGAATCTTGAATGTGAATCTTTCTTGGTCATCGGAAAAGGCCTAATTTGGTTATTTGGGAATAAACTTCTATCTTCCACTTTTATTTACCCATAATTTTGTTGAAGATGTAGAAAGATGAATACCCGTGGGTTACTAGCAAACTATCTGATGTGGGAAGCAGGTTTAGGATTTTTGGACGAAGAGTCCCAGTCTATTGTTTTCATCTAATGATAGTCTTGTGGTCTATTCTCATCTTTTTGGCCCTTGCCTGGGAAGAAGGAGCCATTCTGGCAAAATGCCTTTGCAGCTTTTTGGAAGCGATACATTCTGAACATGGCCATAAGTGCAACCAATGAAATATTAGGGTCTCAAAATTACTCTGAATCTTTCTGCCACTCTGCAATGGTCATGGTGTGTTTAAAAAGTAAGGGGTGAGCCACCATGGCTAGTATTTAGCAATGATTTTGTGACTTGTTTGTTCTATCTACCTAGAAACTACCTGAGAACAAAACAGGCAAGGATTTTATAAGCATGTAAGTGCTGTTTTGTTATAGTCGATTCGAAAAAGAAAGATAACGATGTGGTCTAGTGGTTTCCACATGTATTTGAGTGTCAGCAACTCTGAGTTGTAATCTCATCCAACTGTCTTTCTGGCTGACTCAGATTACTTAAGAAAAATTACCTTACTTATCTTTGTCTCCTTTTTCTTACCCATAAAATGGAAGAAATTGCCCTTCCTGCACAGAGAAAAATTTTAAAAAATTAACTGATATTTATAAACACCCTGGAAATAAATACCATGATTATCCCCAATACACACACATATAGACAGACACAACTACATTTTTTTGACCCTCAAATTTCTTTTACTTCCCTCAAAATCTTAGGGAAAAATTAAGATGAGAGCAGGGAGGTTTATGATTTTTCTTTTCCCATTTTAAGGCATCTCACTCCTAGTTCAGCAGCATGGAGAAAGATTTGTTGTTAGCTCCCGTGCTGGGCAGTGACTCAAATTCCCAAGGTTAGTGGCAGCATCTGAGAGATTCTCAGAGATTTTCAAAGCTCCATTTTCTTTTAATTAGCTCCCTCTCTGCCTCGGGGAACAAGTTCAGGGAATCAATAGGTTAGACTGAGTACAGACTTTGTTGGTATCAGGAGCTATGGTATGTTGGGACTTGTCAGACCCTGGATTCAGGTTTCAGGAGGTAAGCATCACTGGTCCAAGAACATTTAGAAAAGAGGTTTCAAACAGAAGCAGCTCATCAGCTTCTGGAGACTGTCTGACCCTGATTCCCAGACAGGGGCCGCCATTACTTTCAGCCACTCGATGGCCCTACACAAGTCAGTGAAGCTCCAGGGCTTGCCCTAGAGGCCTGCAGACTGAGCCAGACACTGGTTAAGAGTTAAATCACACTTGAGAGAAGCTGCAAGCATGAATTCAGCTGAGGTGCTAAAATACTCACGGAGAGGTTCTCAACTCCACAAGCTATCTGTTCCCCAACTCTTATTATTTCTTCTGTCATAATAAGGCTTTCTCTGCACCCAGAAGATATTCTGAGTAACACTGACAATGTGCTTACTTTGCGAGGCATAAATTTCATTTACGGCATTATTATTTTTTATTTATTACAAACATGAGCTCCACAGAGGCTGACAACAGCTTTGCTAAGAGAGATACGGTGGATTTGTTTCTAGAATTCAAACCTCAAGTGAATAGTTCCTGCTGCTTTAGGTGTTGCAATAATTGCTCTGGCACAAACTATACAGAGTCAAGGGCAGAACATTTGGGATTCTTTGCAAGCATTCATTATTTATGCTGGGAATGGAACTGCAAAATTCCTTTTTAAAAATATCTGATTAAGTGGCATGGAAAAAATAAAAAAGACAAAGCCTTAGTAATAAATCAGTCAGTAGCCAGTATTAAGTGACAGTAAATACCGTTAGGCCCTGTTCTGTTTGAAGCTTCAAGCAGTATGACCCTGACTGTTTGTCTAAAGGATTCACAAGAAATCTGAAAAGCTGGGAAACATAGGTAAACTTATTTTTAAAGTGTACATTACATTTTCAAAAAAAACAGGCTCAAAGTATTTTTGGATGTAATACCTCTAAATTTCAAGCAATGGGTTTAACTTTGAATCTGAAAAAGTACAATGAACATACACTGGATTGTCTAAAATGTCTGGAAACACAGAAAAATAATGTGCTTATTGGTTTGTAGTTTGGGTGAGGTGGGTTGTTTTCTTCTTCAGATTAGCACTTGGACCCACTGCTTTAAAATTTCAAAATACTTCACCTGAAAATGTGTTTGGAAATTGAAGAAAAACATATATTGAACACATTTTGTGAAAATATGTTTAACGATGATTCCAAACTCTTTTGTATAAAGTATAATGATAAAAGATCCAACGCTGGGACTTCCCTGGTCCAGCGGTTAAAACTCTGTGCTTCCACAGCGGAGGGAGCAGGTTCGAGCCCTGGTCAGGGAACTAAGATCCCGCATGCCACACGGTGTGGCCAAAATAATATTTTTTTTAATAAATAAAAAAAATAAAGATCCAGCGCTGCTCAGGCCAAAAACCAAAAGTAAGGACTTAACTAGAACTAGAATCAATCAATAATCTTAACAAAGCTAGGGAAAGACAAGTGTGTGGAGAAAAAGGAAGGTGTGATTGTAGGAGGATAAAATGCTAACCAAGAAAGTTAAAACTTACTGTATGGCACTTGAGAGATAAAACTGGTGACAGGGATTCTCTTCAATCTATGAGTATATTGGGTCAGGGGCATTTTATCAGGCCTCCACATGGCTGAGGCGAAATATCCCTCCAGGCCAACCACCTTCCTTTGCTTTAAATTCTTGCTCTTGGGGAAACCTTCATGACTGCTAACTCCTGCTTTCCAGATATCTCAAGCCTGGAAAAGAGGGTACTTTGGTTCCAATTTAGGCCTGACTTTGGTTCCAATTTAGGCCTGGGGCACAAAAAGGATTTATATCTCTCAGCCCTTGTCCTGGTTTCAACATCCCTTCCTAGTATGTGTGAGAGCAAATAAGCACAGCTAATATTTGGGATCTTAAAGCAGAGCCCCGTTAATTGCAGCGCGGAGATCAAAATATTAAACATGTAATTCCTCCTCTACCTTCTTTCTTCCCCTCAACCACAGACATTAGGCATTTCTTAACTTTGGGGATGGGAGAGAGTGAAAGGGCTGTGTCCAGACTTAGTCTCTGATACAAGAAAAGTAAGCTACAAAAAGTCAAATGCTTCTCTGACCCTTCCTAGTCACCCAGTGGTTATTGTTGAGCCCTTACAGTTTTTTGATAGTTAGCATAGAAAATCCATGTCATGTCTGTCCCTGGGGTTTCTATAATGGTGGAGAGATGCCAGCCAGGAAAGCCTCACTTACCTGATTGATTAGGGGTCTTTAGTCTCCACTTCTCAATAGCAAAACTGAAGGACTGGTCAGCCATAATTAGAATCCTCTGACCCTTTACTTTTGAACTGTTATTACTTTTCTTCACATTTATTCAATAAATATTTCCACCTTTCTTAATTTTTCTCCAATACATGGCACAAATACTCAGAGCAATGAGGTATACTTGTCCAGATGATGAGCACCTGCTAAGATCATTTTATCCTATAATATGTGGACAGTAAAAAAAAAGCCAACCTGTCAATATAAGTGATAAATTAATCAAGATTCATTATAATTTATACTAGATAGCATTCTATCGTGGATTTGATTAGCAGCATCACTCTGCAGTACCCTCTGTGGATACTAACAAAGTAGAGTTTCTGGATCTGCAAAACTGAAGATTAGATTCTACAATCTGATAAATTCACATACAGGCATACTCCTTTTTTATTTTCTTTTCATATCTGAAACTCTCGTTCTGCTTTTCCAGATTTTATCTTTACAATGTTATATATCTATGAGAACTTTTAGAATCGGATTTGAACCAAACACTGAGAAAGATAAAAGCATCATTCAAATTCCATGTTTTTCCAAAGAAATAAAAAAGAACTTAAAATTTTTAAGTAAACAAGTGCAGTTTGAGGGTGACCTTGCTTTAACATCTGAGATCTAATCGTTGTGTTTTTTTTTTTACGATCACATTTCAATCTTATTTATTTCATTTTCCTTTAAATTGGTGGGTGAATTTCACAGCCCTGGAAAGAGAGGCCATAATAGCAGTGCCAAGGGCCAAGGACTGAACAAGGTTTCCTACACCACCGCTGTATCTCAACAAGGGCTGTACCAAATGTCTAATTTTAGTATCTGGCTAAGCACCAAACACCTGGAAATGGCATCCAGCCAGGGATGAACACAAAACTAAACAGTGGGTGAGCAAGCGCATCTGTCTCCTCTTGTTTCCTACTTCTCAGCTATTAGGTTAAAAGGGTAGTTATTAGGTAAATAAGGTAGTTATTAAATGATGACTTCTGCAAAGCCTGCAATTTTAGTGTTCCCATTTCATCTTACCAACATTATCAGGCTCCTCAGCAAGCGACATTTTGATAATATTTGTTAGGAAATTTGTGATATGAATATGATAAAATTTGTGATGAAAACCAGTTTAACTTCCTACTCAATGCTGTCATTGAGGATGGATTTCAACCTCTTTTCTTCTTAGACCAGAATATATACATGAAGCATGTCAGGTGTCAGATTTGTTGACATGAAAAATTCAAAACTGATTAGTTTTCAATCATGGTTTCTGCGTGAGCATGTCCTAGCCACCTTCCCCCACCCCCAATACACACACACATGTACATGTCAGAGCACAGGACTCCTGACTCCATTTCTTCACCCACAGAAACCACATTTCCTCTCACTCCTTCTCACTTCACCAATCCACAAACCCTTTAACTACCCCTGAAATATGGAGCTATTTCCCGACATCTCCACAAATATAACAGAAAGCTTTCGTGGTCTCATGTAACCAAACTTATAACCATATACACGCCTCATATGACCAAGAAAATCACTCATCTCTCTCTACTGTGTCCAATTCAGGATTCTTTGCAATAGACCATGGTGCATGGAATTTGAAGGCTATATTTTGGTGTTATGGATTTCATGCATACATATAAAAACAATGAAAGCAATGACAGATTTTATTTAAGGCTCTGTCTTTTCAAGTATATAGCTTGCTTGCTCTTTTATAAAGACTCTAAATTTTGCTTGCTTTCTGAAGGAAACATGTGGCTATTTCCCTTTGGTCTTAGAAGAGCTCTGCATAAACATGCTTTAAAACAAAATTTATTCATGTAATTATGAGTTCATAAATTATATATATTCCTAATGAATCCTACATAAATCCATGAAGTAGCAATAAGGAGTTTTATCCTTGATTATTATCATAAAAACCTTGTAGCTTTAACATGTTTCTGCATATTGTATTAATACCTCCTGTGCACCTCCTTGGGTACTCTGTGTCTCACCTATCTAATTCCAGACACCAAAGTGACCACCTGGCCAGTGAGGGCTCTGGTCAGCCTCTCACAAGTGCAGCTAGACAGACTTTATTACCCTAGGACCTCATCTCTAGTTTCCCACTCGGGGCTTTTCTGTCAACACCTCAAGCTGGGGGCAGGTAGGGAACCTACTCTCCACTCACACGTGTACAACCTAGAGTGTGAGGGAATTAACACCTGTATTAGCTTCCTGGGGCTGCCATAACAAAACGCCACAGACTGGGTGGCTTCAACAACAAAAATTTATTTGCTTACAATTCTGGAGGCTAGAAGTCCAAGATCGAGGTTTGATTTCTTGACAGATTTGATTTCTCCCAAAATCTTTCTCCTCGGTTGCCTTCTTGCTATGTCCTCACATGGTCTTCCCTCTGCGCATACTCACCCCTGGTGTTTCTCTCTGTCTGTCCAAATTGCCTCTTCTTATAAGGACATCAGTCAGATTGGATTAGGGCCCACCGTGAGGGCCTCATTGTAACTTAATCACCTATCTCCAAATACGGTCACATTCAGAGGTGCTGAGAGTTAGGGGTTCAACATATGAATTTTACGGGAATACTATCCAGCCTATAAACACCAATGGGGGAAGGAAACTGATGAATAAATTTTTCTTTCATTCTTCCTCTAGACAGGCAGTCCTGATTCACATTTCATGTGAAGGCTCTTAGACAGTACTTGGTGATCAAGCAAGCAGCACTTATAGCAGTGGTCCACTAGCAACTCATCTTGGTGCTGACTCTCTTTCCTTCTTTGGCTGGTTTCCCTGTCCCTCACTATTTCCAGCTCCCAGGATCACAAATGCTAACAAACAACCTGCACTCAGGTTCTGCTTCCTGGAGAACCCAGGCTAAGACACGTAAGTTATCTCATTTCATCCTTACAACAACCATGCCAGATATATATTATTACTTCATAAATGAAGAAACAGGAGAGTCAGAGAAGATAAATTACTTGCCCAGGGTCACAAAGCTAATAAACTACAAAGACAGGACTTTGATTTAAATCTTTTTTGATGCCCAATCCTGCATTATTTCCTAGGTACCGTAATATCTCCTAGCAAAGTCTGTGCATAATCAGATAAAATTTAAGCCATTTTCCCTACCAATTTTTAAAACTGTTTAAATGGACTAGAGGTAAGGCATTCCAAGTTCATAATTCATCTCCCTATTATTTCAATGCTACTCCTTTCTTCCTTTCCCAAACCAAAGAGTTTGATATTCCTTTTTCAAAATTTACCTGTATCTGAAATCATTCTTTTTCAATAGAAATCATATAAATTACAATCTCTCTATTGGTACTATCACAAACTATACCTTTCCAAGCAAACCACATTTCACAGTCAAATTAGGGAGGCTCTTATATCTTAATGAAAGCTTAACAGTTTAATCGTTCATTAAACATGAGAGTAATTTAGTGTTCTATTATACAATCATTATTGTTTCCTGAAAATCTGATGTGATGAGGTGTAATAAATGTAAACTGAAATATTGCCTGTGGAAGGTTATTTATTATTTCTTCTGGCTAAAAACATTCATAACTGAAATTTATTGGTCCATACTCCCTTCATTATAAATATTTTATGTTCTGCCTCAGGGATCCATGTCTTAGCATTTAAATGTCTCAATCTGTGTCAGTAACAGGAAGAACAAGTTCACTGGGTAGAATTTTTGCCCTTTACTTCAGAATGTTACAATAATAATAGGCTATAAATATGTTATAATTATGCCTTTGATCACTGCTGTAGTTTTCTAGTCTGAATGAATTAAATTCAAAACTAAAGCTGAGCTGGCAGACATAAATGACAGTAGTTATCTTAAACTAAGATTTTGCTGAAAGCCATATTAATTTAGTGACAATATTTAGAGTGGCCAGAATAGCAAACCATTTTTCCTCTTACTTCTACCTTAATGTGAAGTAGCACCTATACCTATCACCACGTTTACGTATCAATAGTGGTTTATGTTTAGAGTTACATAAAGCTTTATAGTCTTAGCACTTTTATATCCTGATCACCACAACAACCTTTGAAATACTACAGAGCAGTTGTAAAAATCTCCACCGCCCAAATGAGAAAACTGAGGTCCAGGTAGGTATAGATGTATGATTTTTGTTTTAATTCTTTAAATTTTAATCATGAGATAGTAAAATAATGCAACAATGTGAATCAAATTCCTGTTTTCTGCCCATCTCATCTTATGCAGAGGTTGGTGGCAAGGAGGTGGAGGAGGGGATGGCAGAGTAAAGGACATGAGTAGGTGACAAACAGCAGATGACAGGGAACCCTGCTGGGGAAATGGAGATATGAGACAGAGGGAATGTGCTGCATCACCTGCATTCTCCCAGATCTGTCTCCCTATATAAAGCCTATAGAACAGATCACTGGTAAATTAACTGAGAGATGCCTAGAATCAGTACAGTTTTCCTGGAAGTCCCAGCCAGCTATGGGACCAAGAGTTGTCTCACTAATGTGAGGCTTATTATAACACTTTTGTTAATGGATATTTAAAAAATTGAAGTACAGTTGATTTACAGTGTTGTGTTAATTTCTGGTGTATAGCACAGTGATTCAGTTATACATACACACACATTTCCATTTATGGTTTATCATAGGATATTGAATATAGTTCCCTGTGCTATACAGTAGGACCCTGTTGTTTATCCATTCTTAGAGCTTGCATCTGCTAACCCCAAATTCTCACTCCAACCCTCCCCCAGCCCCCCTTAGCAACCTGTTCTCTATGTCTGAGTTTGTTTCTGTTTCATAGATAAGTTCATTTGTGTCATATTTTAGATTCTGCATGTAAGTGATATCATATAGTATTTTTCTCTTTCTGACTTACTTCACTTAGTATGATAAACTCTAGGTCCGTCCATGTTGTTGCAAATGACATTATTTCATTTTTTTATGGCTGAGTAGCAGTCCATTGTATATATGTATCAGACCTTCTTTATTCTGTTAATGGATATTTTAAAGTTCCAATTGGAGGACCTTTCAGAGAGCTTTACCTCACTTCTTCTCTTCCAAATAAATTCTGGACATAGTTTTTGAAAACCACCCTACATATGGGAGCACACAGAAGAAAAAATGAATTTCCTCTCAGTGAAGACTGAAAAGCAAAACTGTACCCTGGTGTTAAATTATCCATACAGGAAAGACAGGAAAGAAGGGCTAGCCTCTCTTAGTATATATAAGCATGTTGACAGGGAAAATTTCCTGAAGAAGTATCATGTAATTTGAAGAAAAGGTGATTTTTAACAGCTTGGATCCAGACCTTCTTGGGCACTGAATTGTCCTACACTATCCTATGAGCCTTTATGCTTTTAAACGTATTCCTTGAAACAATGGTTCCTCTAGATATAAATAAGTTTACATGAAAAGAGTATTCTGTGATCAGATTTTCAAATGCTGGTCCCACAAAATATTCTGTTGACAAAGCAGAGCTGAGTTTATTGCTTACTGTGGTGAGGAAAATGGTTACTTTGACAGTCTTAGTAACATTTTGATCAGTTCAAGATGATGGAGGAAAAAGTGAAGACATTTATGAGATTTGGGGAGTCTGGTTAAAGTTGGGGATTGAATAGGATTGCAAGAGGTTCATGATATAATAGGAATGGTAAGCAGAGCATGGATATGGTTTCAAAGAGAATCTTGAAGAGTTAGCCCTCGTTTGATACTATATTATCTTCAGAAAGGGTATTTATTCTAATCAGGATAAATGGAATATTTAGATAAATGGATATTCTGTAAGTTCCTAAAATGAACAATAAAGTTATTTGTAACTGTAACATCCTGGACAATTTTCCTGAAGAGTAAAACCATGTAATGAAGATAGCCACGTAGTAAAGTCATGTTAATATGGAATCTAGACAATAAATGTGCAGGTGTAAAAGGTTCTCAACATAAGTCTAGGAATTCCTGAGTCAAACAAAGTTCAGCAAATGTTTTAATAGTGGTGTTTTTCAGATTCTTTAATACATGAATGGACATGTAATTTTCAAGGAAAAAGGACACAAAAAACACTTTTATTTTTTCGTCTGAATAGAAAATAAAATGAATTTAGGATATTCATTTCAAAAAGAGGTTGTAGTAGGCATAGAGGGAATTTTCCTCAACATAATAAAGGCCATATATGACAAACCCACAGCCAGCATCATTCTCAATGGTGAAAAACTGAAACCATTTCCACGAAGATCAGGAACAAGACAAGGCTGCCCACTCTCACCACTCTTATTCAACATAGTTTTGGAAGTTCTAGCCACAGCAATCAGAGAAGAAAAAGAAATAAAAGGAATCCAAATAGGAAAAGAAGAAGTAAAGCTGTCACTGTTTGCAGATGACATGATACTATACATAGAGAATCCTAAGGAGGCTACCAGGAAACTACTAGAGCTAAACAATGAATTTGGTAAAGTAGCAGGATACAAAATTAATGCACAGAAATCTCTGGCATTCTTATACACTAATGATGAAAAATCTGAGAGTGAAATTAAGAAAACACTCCCATTTACCATTGCAACAAAAAGAATAAAATATCTAGGAATAAACCTACCTAAGGAGACAAAAGACTTGTATGCAGAAAACTATAAGACACTGATGAAAGAAATTAAAGATGATACAAATAGGTGGAGAAATATACCATGTTCTTGGATTGGAAGAATCAACATTGTGAAAATGACTCTACTACCCAAAGCAATCTACAGATTCAATGCAATCCCTATCAAACTACCACTAGCATTTTTTACAGAACTAGAAAAAAAAATTTCACAATTTGTATGGAAACACAAAAGACCCCAAATAGCAAAAGCAATCT
>NC_041215.1:115415080-115461005 GCF_002837175.3 Physeter macrocephalus
AGTGAGAGAGTGGCATGGACATATATACACTACCAAACATAGGGTGGATAGCTAGTGGGAAGCAGCCACATGGCAAAGGGAGATCAGCTCGGTGCTTTGTGACCACCTAGAGGGGCGGGATAGGGAGGGTGGGAGGGAGGGAGACACAAGAGGGAAGAGATATGGGAACATATGTGTATGTATAACTGATTCACTTTGTTGTAAAGCAGAAACTAACACACCATTGTAAAACAGTTATACTCCAATAAAGATGTTAAAAAAAAAAAAAGAGGTTGTAAATATAAAACCCAAACAGAGGGTAACTGTAATCCCAGTCTGGCATTTCCCTGCACACAGACAGTAACATCTTAAGCAACTGGCACAAAGGCACACTGGGCTGGAATTTGGTTCAAGAGTTAAGCACAACCAGAATGCATCAGTGATTGGAATGAAGGCTCACAGCACCAGTAGTTTGAGGAGGAAAGTGAAGTAGATGATACAAAAGAAGGGGAATCCTTCTAGTGGAGATATGCTGCTTAGCTAATAAAATGAGTCGTGCATGTATTTTATGTCTTCAATTTACCCTACAGTATCGGTATTGAATTGTTACATAGTGATAATGCTCTTATTAGATGCTACTCTTCTGAGGCAAGAAACACTACTTACTAAAAGTAAACAACAGTTAAAATAACATTTTATTTTCATGCACACATAATTTGAATGGCCAAACAGAGCTTGGGTACTTTTTATTAGCCAACAGAACAGGGTAACAACTACAAATAACAGGTCATCTACTTAGTCTGTAAAATGACATTCCTTCATTTGAAAGTGAAAGGAGTCAGTCCCTTGACTGGAAATGACTGGAAATGACATGAGCATTTCCACTATTTGACACAAAAAACTAAGTATGAACTTTTGGAGAAACAGTAGAGGGAATAAAGCAAATGTTTAAAATATTATCTCAAAAATATTTTAATTAATTAAATATTAACTAAGGAAAAAATAGGCTTGATTTTTATGCCAGGAAATACTGAGTTGATTCCAGGAGATACTGAGATGATTCCAGGAGTTCACATAAATGTAATTCTAACTGTGCAATTGCAAATGAAGCTACAGAGGAAGAAAAATTCCAGATATTCTATACAAATTAATTTGGTTTCTGAGCTCAGATTTTAAAGGGACACATATAAAAGCCAAACAGCACTGGCCCTTCTTGTGGCTGACCTGAGATGGTGATGTATGCAACACAGCAACCTCCAAGAAAGTACTGAAAAGTAATTCAGATATTTTGGAATTCTCTTAAAAGACACTGTATGAAAATTACATATACCTTCCTTACCTCTCATCCATTTTGATGGCAGTTGCTTCCCTAACATCTACCACCTTTCTGGATTCTTTCTTACACTTCTTCCCTAAAACTCTTTCACTTGTTTTAGTCCAAACTCAAACGCCTATGACCACTTTTTTTTCTAGGACTTTTTCTGTTGAAAATAAATTTGATCTTTCTCTGTTCTAGGACCCAAATGGAAATTTCCAAAGCCCAGCCCTAAAGATGCAAGAATAATAAAGAATTCTTCCTTCTTAGAGCTACAGGGGGATGGGGGCTGACCAAAGTCTCAGAATTTGTGTATTAATATCTTTGTCCTCTCCACATGTTCAGAAGATGAGGTGAAAGAAACATAGCCAAGGATTCATATTAGAGGGTGGCAGAGAATTGATAGATTTGGGAAGTCTAAGCACCCAATAAACTGCAAAATTTACACACACACACACACACACACACACACCCAACACACACACACACACACACACACGTCTTTTTAAGCCTTGATCATAGTATGTAGAAGGTAGAGAAGAGAATGTTCTCTGTTTGAGGCCAATAATACATTGACTAATAACAAAAGAGAAAGCAAACCTTTCTTTGGACTGAAAAAAAGAAAACATATTGGTAAAAGGGAATTAATTGGAGGTGTAGCTAGGGAAGGATAGGTAAGCTTCTGGTCTCAAATTATCCCTAAAGGTCTCTAAGGAACTTGCAAATTAGATCATTAAACCAAAGATTGCCAGTGACCTTTGAGGGACTGTCAAGAACAATAAAGGGTAATAAAAATGGAGATAAGCAAATACCATCCAATTTTGAAAAGTGAGAAGAAGGGAGGTTTGACAAATTAGAGACAGATAAAAGTTACATTGATTTCAGCTAAGATTTTAGAATCTTTAATATAGATGAATAGGTTTGGAAGCCTAAAGAAGCAATGATCACTAGGAGCCAAATCAGACTCCTCTCACTTCTTTCTGTGCATCAGGGTCCTGGCAGAGAACAAATGGCACACACAACCAGAGGGTAATTGAGGTGAGTTTACAGCAGGGACTCTTCATAATAGCATGGGGTAGGGTTAAAGGAAACTTGGAGGGATAGTGAAGCAACTGTGGAGAACTGGCACCACCCAACACAGGACTGGCTACATAATTTACAGGGTCAAGGGCAAAATGAAAATGCATAGCCCTTTATTCAAAATCCATTAAGAATTTCAAGACAGGAGCAGCAAAGCATTACCAAGCATGAGGTCCTGTATGACCACACAGGCTGCAAGCCCACTGCAGCCATCTTTGACCCTTAAGTTTCAAGGGTCAAGAAGGGAAACATGTACTAGAACCTGGAGAGAGTTGTAGCTCTATCTTTAGCTGGAGGAGAGTCCACTGGAGAGACAAAAGAAGAGCTAAGCCACTTAGACTAATTACTACACTGATGACCTGTGGCTATGAAGAGAGGAATGTGGTGAAATTCATACCTTAATCCCATTCTTCTCCTGCCCTTCTATAATCTCAGACAATGGAATCCAGTTAATACAGTGCATGGAGGACAGGTTTCAGAAGCACAAAACAAGGTGGAGAGTGAACTGGGAGAGGCAGAAAGAATATTTTGCACACCTTTATGAAGTCACAATGCTGTTAAATCCATGAAACCTGGTAACCCTACTCTAGAAGGACTTTAGGAAGGTGTTTACCACAACTTCTCAGGAGCTCCTTTTGAACAAAATGGACAAAGATGGCCTACAAGCAAAGATAATTATGTGAATCTATAATAGGTTAAATAATTATATCCAAAGTCTACTGAAAACTAGTACTACCCAGTTTAGCATTTTTGCTACTGACTTGCAGATATAGAGTGAATGATTATCAAAGCATGGTTTACAGATTACTGAGTGGGACAGTGACTAACCAGGAAGAAAGAATTAGAATCCAAAAACATCTTGACAGGCTGTAGCAATGGGATAAAAAGATCTTGACCAGTTGGAACAACTGACTAAATATAATAGTAGTACATCTTGGGATTTGCTCTCAGGTTCAAAAGCCAGTGGCACAGGTTTGGGAAAGGGAGACAATATTTATGATGTCTGAAAATGACTCAGGCAGTTTAGGGGACGGTAAAGTCAATGTGGGTCATGAGTGTGGTGGATCCTCCAGAAAAGCAGATTAGGTTTTAGGCAGAATTAATTGAACAAAGGAGGTGATAATCCAAACCTGGGACTGTGTTGATCAAACCACACCTGGAAAACTGGGTTTATTTGAATGTCATATATGACTCATGATGTACTCTGAGAAGACTAACTAGGATAGGAGAAGAGACTTATGAACTAGGACCAACCACAAAAGCTGGTCTGCCTTTAATAACTGATGCAAATGACAACATGAATGTGACAGTGTTGAGATTACTGCTCAGTCAGCAAACAAAAGAAGAGCAGAGGACATAAATGAGATCAAAGACATATGAGTGGATGAGGCAACTCTTGCCTTAGTTCCTCCCCCTGAGTTTGCAGGGTTAAGAATCTACAAGGAGAGAGGACCCTAGAATTAAAAGCTCACTGTCTTTTGAAAGGAAAGGGGGGGTGCATTTTCCCAGAGGGATCCACTTTATTACCATATAAAGAAATTCTTGCTAGGCCACAATTACATACTTCTGAATGCTCTTTCTTATTTGTCATTACGCCTATTTGAAGAAAGCCAAGTACTAACACAGAACAGAAATTATTCCTTAGTAGTAACAATTGAAGAGATTTGTAGCCTATAATAAGAGACCACTCTGGAGAGTAATGGTATACAAACTATATCCAAATATATTAAAGACTGCCATATGGAAAAATAATTATCATTGTCCTTTACTAAATCAAAAAATAAAACAGTATCATTTTAAAAAGTCAGAGAGAGGCATTTTTAACAGTCCAATTTCCTGAGAACAAAATAGACTGCCATGGAAAGCATAAAGTTCCCAATAACTAAACATGAATAACATAGGACATAGTCTAGATGATTCTTTAACAGGCGTGTTATTTAGGCAATTTCAGCATTCAATAGTGTTTAAAGTAGTTTTTAAAGATTGCTTCTAATACTGAGCTTCCATAGTTCATTCTTTCTTTCATTCAGTAAGTATTTATTGAGAACCAGCCGCATTCCTACATGGTCTTAAGAACTGAGGATACAACAACAAACAGAAACAAGCCATTTCTCATGGAGCTTAAATTATGATGGGATAGGTAGATAATAAACAAATCATTAATAAAATGTCAGGCAGTAGAGGTAAATGTGAAAAAAATAAAGCAGAGTCAGAAGCTCCGGTGATGAAGTAAGAGAAGGAGATAAGGATAAGATGGTCAGTAAAGGCCTCCCTGGCTAATAAGCTCATGTCTTTAACATACTAAATTTCTCTAAATCTTCAATCCTGGTCTCTTCTTCAGGCTCTTATCATTTTTCTTCCTTATACTAATTACCGTCCCTCTGGTTTACTCTTTAACTCCTAAACCCAGAATAACTTTAATTTTTAAACTCATAAGAATTTAGTAGTAAACCTATCATAGTGTAATTTAAGAGGAGGATGTGCCCAATACTTATAATTTCATTTAGAACCATGATGTGGGTATCTTCATACATCTAGGTTACAGTACAATTCTTTTTCCCCACCAACCAATGCTTTGTAATATTTGGGCTCAGGCCTGTCTTCCTAATCTCAGATTTTTATTTCTTTGAGGAGGGGGCACAAACATTTATTTATCTGTGCCTCTTGCCCATCTCAAGAAAGCTTTATCTCCTCTATATCTATGGCATTCCTTTTATTTAGTTAGTAAATGAAATGTATTGATATTTAATTGGAAATTTTTATTCCATGATACTTTGATGCCAACATCTAATCAAATCTACTATTGGACAAAGTAAGAAAATAAAGCGGTGTCATACCCCAAGCTTCAAAGCTAAGAGGAAGACAAAACAATTGGATTACAGACCCAAAATAGACACACACACATGCACATGCACACACACACATACCCACACACAAAATAGACTATGACCTTTATTTTTTTTCTTTTTCTTTCTTTCTTTTTAAACTAGTGTATTCATATAACTGAAGGACAGGGAGGTATTTGGAGGATCAGAAGGTTGAAAAGATCACTAGGATAAGAAATAATTTTCTGTTAACATAATATGCTAACAAGTTGTTGGTTTAACTTTCTAATCATAGATGCATAGAGTCAGACAATGTAATAAGGTGAAAATTACCTTAACTTTTCCTGCCACCAATACCGTCTTAACAGAAACATCTTACCAAGGTGAAGTTAATTGTACAAGATCATATACCTATTTCCAGAATCAAAAAGTTAAGTGGATGGAGTTCAGCTCAAGAACAAGAACAATTTACTTTCCTCTTACTCATGGTAACACTGAAATTAAAAAAAAAATTTTAATTAGCAGTACTGGAATACAAAACAGAAATCCTGATGACAGTTTAAGAAAATACTAGAAGAGAAATAGCAGACAGGATCTGATCATTAGAAAAACCATAGCAGAGAAACTATGGCCCCAAATTCCCTAAGTAGAGGGGAGAAGAGCTCTGATGCATTACTGGACTGGCTGCTGAATTATGAGTGGCTAGGGGATCCATTTGGTACTCACACACCAAATGGAATTGTCGGGGGGAATGAATGCCCTAGGCAGTGAATGAACTTTTGACATATGGGAGATATGAACTGGGAGATACATTTTTCTCCCCTCATCCTGAGGAAAATTGTCCTGAAACAGAGAAGTTTATACAATCTTTGGAAAGATGACCCCGTGAGATCACACTATCAGTTGCAACTGACACTCACAGTGGCCAGTCCGGTGACGCATTCCATCGTGTCTGTTCTCCTTTCTTCCCTGACTCATTCTTATTCCTCTGGGAATACATTTGCTAATAAATTGGCACATCAGCTTTTTCTTTAAGCTGTTTTCTAGAGAACTTGGTCTAAGGTAAGATGCTTATTATATAATGTTACATGAAAAAGTAAGTTACAGAATAATATGGAGAATGACAAATTTTATATAACAAAACGTATAGATATATACATATCTAAACATATTTTTGTCAAGGTATAAAAAGAGGTCTGAATCAACACATAATAAATTTTTGAGAATGTGTAGGAGTAAAGAAAAGACTTTGAATATATATTTTACTTCTCTGTTTAAAAATTTTTAAGGTCATCTATTTGTAAAAAAGTAAAATATTATAAAATAAGCTATGTGATGGTATAATACTTCAAACTGAACATGTTTCAGATTTTTATATTACTGATAAAGAATTTTAGGCATTGGAAAAATAACAGTTGAAAAATGGTCATATTGGAAAATGAATTAAAGAAAGTAAATGTTCACATCTTTTCTATCTGCTTTAACATTCACTCATGCTAAACTGAAATTTTTCTGAACTTCTGGTAGGGAATACAACACAAAGCAATGTCTTTCAAGGTTGTATTTATACAACAAAAAAGGAAGTGCAAACCTGTCAATTAGCTGATTTTTTAAAAAAATCAATGTGAATAAACAAGTAGATGAAAACTCTTCTTAAAAATTTAACTGGCCAAATGGCAGTATTTATTTCACTTGTGCTCTGAAGACAGACAAGCTCTTTATATCTACAACAACAACAAAAAATAGCTCCTTAAGAAAAAAATGAAACAGATCTCTTTCCTCTAATTTTATTAGATTAAAAATTTAGTTTCCTGTAATTAGTATTTGGGCATATAAAAGCTACAGTGATATTCTAATAAATATAATACTTCTTTAGCCATACATATGTGTTTTTAGGATGTAGTATAAGGGCCTTTTTAAGATATCACCAAAACTTGGTTTAAAAGTTTTTTTCTCCATTTTATGCTGAAAGTGGGAAAATCTCTCCCAAAGAAAGGGGAGCATGTCCATGAAGTAATAGCAATGTTAACAGAAGGTGATTATGTAAGTTATTCTAAACTGACTTTAGTTCCATTATGTAGTTATCATATTTAAAATGCAATATAGAAATAACCACTTTGTTTTCATAAAATAACATAAAATTTCACTTAATTCTTATATGCACTACTGAATAATTTCTATTTGCTTTCTTGGCAGTGAAAAAAAACTATTGGTTTTAGGGGTTCAAAAGTAAATTGCTAAATCAATGTAAACTATACTTTTGTTTGTAGTGAAGGTCAAAGACTTTGAAGATCCCACTGATAACTCTGTAAAATATGAGGAGAAATTACCAAACCAGGTGATTTCTTGCCATATATATATATATATATATATATATATATATATATATGAAGAAGTATAGAGGCTCTAAAATAAGCTATTTCACATGAAAGTCTTCATGGCTGATAAATATGACTATCATAGGCATATTTTAAGAGGGAATTGTTTATTAACCTGTTTTAAAAAAAAAAAAAAAGGTTAAAAATAGGTCTGGGAAGTTTGCATCCCCAGCCAAGAATCTAGAGGGAGAGGATTTATTCAGCAGGAAGCTCAAATCCCTAATCAAGGATGAAGAGGCTCAGGTTGCACTGGCTAGCAGCTCACATCCATGCTTAAAGATGAAGGAGGCCTGCATTATACAACTTAAAGCTTATATCCATATCCAAGTGCACAAGAGACCAGGGTTCATGCAACCAGAAAGGTCATACCCAGGATGTTCATATCCACATCCTAAAGAAGGAAACTGGCCACTCATTCATTGCTCCTGGGAATGAGAAATGGTACAGCCACTTTGGAAAGCAGTCTGGGCATTTCTGAAAGCACTAAATTTGCACCCATCACACAACCCAGCAATCACAGTTCAGGGCTCATCCCAGAGAAATGAAAAATCTAGGTTCTCACAAAATCCTGTACAGTAATGTTCGCAGCAGCATGATTTGTAATAGCCCAAAACTGGAAACAACCCAACATACTTTCAGGTGAATGGTTAAAGTGACTGTGACTGTAGTACGTCCATACCATAGAATAGTACTCAGCGAATAAAAAGGGAACAGAGTATTGACACATTTGTACCACTGGAAAACTAATTTTCTAATGAAGAAAACAGTATAGGGTTTATAAAGTGGACACACTGGATGAACACCAGAGAATGATGTAGAGGGAAAAAGTTAATCCCCCAAAGTTATATTCTGTACAAACTATTTATATAGAATTCTTGAAATGCAGACAGTTTAGCAATTACCAGGCATTAGGGGAATGGCGCAGGAGGAGCTACCCATGGGGCAAAGTGGGTAAAAGGTATACGAAAATCTCCCTGTATTATTTCTTACAAGTGCATGAGAATCCACAATGAGGTGACAATAAGTAGTTTAATTAAAAGAAAAATATTAGAGTTGAACCCTCTACTATTTGCACTAGACCCGAGTATTCTGCCAGTCATTGCTTGCAAATCCTGGCTGTAGATCAGTCCCCAGCGAGATTCTCCCGCTGGGAATGGCGTCTCTCCCCTGGCGGAGACATTCCTCAAATGCCTCTAGTAAAGGAGGTGGCAGTACAAAAGGAGAACCGAGCCAGCAATAAAGAAATTCTCAAGTAGAGGTGGGAACGCATAGAGGAAGCAAGAGCCAGGGGCAAAAAGAGGCATCCCAGATGCGCCCCATTATTGAGATACTGGTAAAACAAAGAAGGGACAGTAGACTGGATGTGCCCAGAAGTGAAGCGTAATAGCAGTCCAAGCCCTAGATATTAGAAAGCAAGCACGGATCCGTTGAAAGAGAACGCTCACTGCAGTTGAGCGGGGCAGGTTCCCGCGGGGGTCCTGCGCCTCACCTCCGCGGGTCAGAGGTCACGTCCCGGGCCAAAGTCAGTTTTGGCTGAGGCGGACTTCAGGGCGCCAACGCGCTGCCTCCTTTCTCCTCGCTGCCCGGGACCCCCGCGCGGGCAGTAATGCCGGCGCCCAACTGCGCACCGCCCTCTCTTTCCTGTGCACTTCTGCCCTTCCTCAGAGCTCTCCTCCGACCTGCCCGAGGAAAGGCAGGAGCTAGGCCTCCCGCCTGCCCTCCCCCACCATGGCCCACCTGCGGGCTTGCGAAGTCCGGCAGCTGCTGCACAACAAGTTTGTGGTCGTCATGGGGGACCCCATGCAGAGGGCCGTGTACAAGGACCTGGTGCTCCTGCTGCAGAAGGACTGCCTGCTCTCTTCCAGCCAGCTGAAGGCCACAGGCGAGCTGAGCTTCCAGCACGATGTGCCGCGGGAGGGCGGCAGGTGGGAACGTCTGCACAGCTGCACGCACTACCGCGACGTCCGCCGGCTCTGCTCCGGCCACCACCTGGTGCGTTTCTACTTCCTCACTCATGCGTACTCCGCGTACGTAAAGACGTTCTGGAACACCTGCGACGGGGCGGGCACGCCTGCCCGCCCCACACGCCCCGCACGTGGTGGTCATGAACTCCTGCCTCTGGGACCTCTCCAGGTACAGCCAAGATTTCCCGAGGAGTTACCTGGAGGGTTTAGAGAGCCTGTTCGGGCTCCTGGACAAAGTGCTGCCCGAGGCCTGCCTCCTGGTGTGGAACACGGCCCTGCCAGTGGCGGAGGTCGTCTCCGGGGCTTCCTCCTGCCGGAGGACCTATTCCGAGGTGCGCGCCTGCGGGAAGAAGTGATAGAGGCCAACTTCTACAGCTCGGCGGAGGCCAGCAGGTACGGCTTCGACATGCTGGACCTGCATTTCCACTTCCGGCATGCGGGACAGCACCGGCAGCGAGATGGCGTGCATTGGGAGGAGCGCGCACGCTGCCACCTCTCCCAGCTGCTGCTGGCGCATCTGGCCGACGCTTGGGGCGTGGACCTCCCCTGCCGCTACCCCGTGGGCAGGTGGATCAGGGATGGTCCCACCAGGGGACTTCCAGGCCCGGTGGATGGTAGGCAGCCCCGGGACAGCAGAGGTGACCCAGGCAAACAAACCTTGTCCTGGTTCCCAGCCACGTCCGCATGCCTCCGCGGCGACCTTCGGAACTCCTTCCCCAGGCGCGACCTCCGTTCCAGCCCTACCGCCGAGGCAACTGTGTGCCCTACCACTCATCTTCACAGCGCGGGCAGTTCTCCAGTGATTCGTCAGCGCGCCAAGTCAGATACACACTGGCGAAGCAAACTCAATGATTGGCCGGGAGACACGTGTGGGCCCGATTCGTAGAACCTCTACCCAACATCGGAGCAGAAGGTCGCCTCCCTACCCTCCCCAGTGCCCCAGCGGGCCATGCAGACGCCAGCGAAGGCGCACCAACAGACGGACCCAAGCACAGCCAGAGGCAAGACCCCAGTAGCCAGACCTGGACATGGGCTCCTTCCCAACGTAGTCAATAGGCTGGACAGACTGCCCGACTTCTCTCACTCAGGCGTGGCCTTCAGCAACCCTGCGATGGTGAGGACTCCTTCACCCTCTTACTTTCACTGGTCAGCAAACTCACACATTCTTCTTTGCCAGAGCCTTCACCCCACTTCTTGGTGAGGGGGCAAGAACCCAGAGCATCACACCATTCTCCTCTTAATGTTTGTGCAGAAATGAGCTCTAAATGAAAAAGTACACACACGGTTAATCCTTGCCTAAACATAGGTCTTCCAACAGTATTCTCCCTAGACATTTTTCCTGAAAAGAAAAAGGGAAAAATTTTGAACCTTAACACTTACCAAAACGTTTCTAGTGACTTCAGTATCACCATTAGTTTTTACATACATTTATAGAACTTACTCCCCAAAGCTTTCACCACAAATTGTCTTGCACATTCCTTAATTAAATTTATCTGTGCTTCAACATAATATTTATCCTTAAAAAAGTATTCCATTCACTAACACAAGAGTTTTTATTTTCTGTTAGAGACATAGTTTCTACTCTTGAGCTCATCAAATACCTAGCATATTTTAAAAAATAGACTTCATTTTTTAGAGCAATTGTAGATTCATAGCAAAATTGAGAGGAAAGTAGAGAGTTCTCATATACTTCCCATACACAGCCTCCCCCAGTATCAATAGCCCACACCAAAATTGTACATTTGTTTACCTTCAGTGAAACTACACTGATGCATCATTTCACCCAAAGTCCATTTTACACATTAGGGTTAACTGTTGGTGTTGTACATTCTATGGTTTTTGACATGTATAATGACATGTATAGTATCATACAGAGTAGTTTTATTGCCCTAAAATTCCTGTCTGCTCCTCTTCTTCATTCCTCCCCCATCCAACCCCTCGCAACTACCCATCCGTAATAGTCTCCAGAGCTTTGTGTTTCTTAGAATGTTATATAGTTCGAATCATACAGTAAGTAGCCTTTTCAGGTTGTCTTCTTTTACTCAGTAATTTGCCTTTAAGTTTCTTCCATGTTTTTTCATGGCTTGATAGCTCAGTTGTTTTTAGTGGTGAAAAGTATTCTGTTGTCTGAATGTACCACTGTTTATCCAGTCACCTGCTTAAGGACATCTTAGTTGCTGCCAAGTTTTGGAAGTTATGAATAAAGCTGCTTTAAGCATTCATGTGCAGGTTTTTGTGTGGATATAAGTTTTCAGCTCCTTTGAGTAAATATCAAGGAATGCAGTTGGTGGATCATATGGTGAGAGTATGTTTAGTTTTGTAAGAAAATGTCAAACTGTCTTCCAAAATGACTCTACCATTTTGCATCCCATCAGCAACTAATAAGAGTTCCTGTTGTTCTACATCCTCGCCAACATTTGGTGTTGTCACTGTTTTGGATTTTTACCATTCTAATAAGCACAAGGTATCTTGTTGTTTCAGTCTGCACTTCCCTAAGGACATTATATTGAGCATCTTTTCATAAGCTTTTTTGCCATCTGTGTATATTCTTTGATGAAGTGCCCATTTTTAATCAGTTGTTCCTTTTCTTATTGAGTCTTAAGATTTCTTTGTATATTTTGGATAACAGTATTTAATCATATGTCTTTTAGAAGTAACTCCAAGTCTGTGGCTTATCTTCTCATTCTCTTGGTGGTGTCTGTTGCAGAGGAGAAGTTTTTAATTTTGAGGAAGTCCAACATATCAGTTTCTTTCATGGATTGTGCCATTTGTGTTGTATCTAAAAATGTATCACCAAACCCAAGGTCATCTAGATTTTCTCTTGTGTAATGTTCTAGGAGTGTTTTAGTTTTGCATTTTACATTTAGGTCTATGATCCATTTTGAGTTAATATTTGTGAAGTGTATAAAGTCTGTGTCTGGATTCATTTTTTTTGCATGTGGATCCAGTTCTTCTCACACCATTTGTTGGCTGAAGTGTCTGTCCTCCAACTTTTTTTTCTCCTTTAATGTTGTATTGGCTATTCTTATTCTTTTATCTTTTTATGTAAACTTTAGAATCAATTTGTCAGTAGCCACAAACAGCTTGCTGCGATTTTCATTAGAATTACAATGAATCTATATCAGGTTGGGAAGAACTGACATCTTGACAGTAGTCTGTCTTCCTATCCATGAATGTGGAATATCTCTCCATTTATTTAGTTCTTTGATTTCTTTCATCAAGATTTCATAGTTTTCCTCCTATAGATATATTGTACATATTTTGTTATGTTTATACTATGTCGTTCATAGTTTTCCTCCTATAGATATCTTGTACATATTTTGTTATGTTTATACTATGACATTTAGGGGGGTGTTAATGTGAATGGCATTGCCTTTTTTATTTCAAGTTACAATTTTTCATTGCCCGTATATAAGAAAGCAATTGACTTTTGTGTATTTATCTTGTATCCTACAACCTTACTATAATTGCTTCTTGTTTCCATGAGTATTTTTTTTTATTCTCTCAAATTTTCTACAGACAGTTATGTCATCTGTTAACAAGTACAGTTTATTTCTTCCTTCCCAATTTGTATATGATCTATTTCCTTTTCTTGTCTTGTAGCATTAGCTAGGGCTTCCAGTATGATGTTGAAAAGGAGTGGCTAGAGGGGATATCCTTGCTTATAGTTTCTCACCATTAAGTAAGATGTTAACTGTAGATTTTTGTGTATGTTTTTAATTAAGTTGAGGATGGTCTCCTCAATTTCTGGTTTGCTAAGTTTTCATCATGAATGGGACTGGATTTTGTAAAAGGCATTCTCTGCATGTACTAATATGATTATGTGATTTTTCTTCTTGTTGATGTGATGGATTATGTTAATTTGATTTTTGGATGTTGAACCAGCTTTGAATCTAGAATAAATCCCACTTGGTCATAGTGTAAAATTCTTTTTATACATTGTCAATTTGATTTGCTAATATTTTGTTGAGGATTATTGCATCTATATTCTTAAAAGATATTGGTCTGTAATTTTCTATTATTGTAATGTTTTTGTCTGGTTTGGTATTAGAGTAATGCTGGCCTTATAGAATGAGGCCATCTACTTCTATCTTCCAGAAGAAATTCTAAACAATGAGTTTAATTTCTTCCCTAAACATTTGGTAGAATTCACCGGTGATCTCATCTGGGCCTGGTGCTTTCTGTTTTGGAAGGTTATTAATTATTGGCTCAATTTCTTTTATAAATCTAGGCCTATTCAGATTATCTATTTTGTCTTCTGTGAATGCTGACAGATTGCATCTTTCAAGAAATTGGTCCATTTCATCTAGATTAACAAATTTGTGGGTGTAGAGTTGTTCATAATGTTCCTTAATTATTCTAATTCTTTTAATGTCCATGAGGTCTGTAGTGATGCCCCCTCTTTCATTTTTGATATTAGTAATTTTTGTTGTCTCTCTTCTTTTAGTTTTCCAGGCTATTGTTGATCTTTTCAGAGAACCAGCTTTTGGTTCCATTGATTTTCTATATGGATTTTCTATTTTCAATTTCTTTGATTTTTGCTCTAATTTTTATTATTTTATTTTTTATTATTTTATTATTTATTTTTATTATTTCTCATTTAGATTTAATTTCCTTTTCTTTTTCTAGTTCTCTAAGGCACGAGCCTCGATTATTGATTATTAGATCTTTCTTCTTTTTTAATAATTGCAATCAATGCTATAAATTTTACTTTAAGCACTGTTTTCACTGCATCCCCCAAATTTTGATAAATTGTATTTTCATTTTCATTTAGTTAAAATATTTTAAAATTTCTCTTGAGATTTGTTCTTTGAGCCATGTATTATTTAGTAATGTGCTGTTTAATCTCCAACTATTTGGGGATTTTTCAGCTATCTTTCTGTAATTGATTTCTAGGATAATTCCACTATAGTCTGAGAGCAGACATTGTATGCTTTCTATTCTTTCGAAATTGGTAAGGTGTATTTTTATGGGTCAGAATGTGGTCTATCTTGGTGAATGTTCCATGTGAGCTTAATAAGAATGTTTATTCTGCTCTTGTTGAATGAAGTATTCTGTACATGACATTTATATTCAGTTATTTTATGGTTCTGTGGAGTTCAACTATGGTATACTTAGTTTCTGCTTGCTGGATCTGTCCATTACTGGTAGAAGGTCTTGAAGTTTTCAACTATGATAGTGGATTCATCTGTTTCTTCTTGCAGTTCTACCAGTTTTTGCCTCCTGTATTTTGATGCTCTCTTGTTAAGTGCATATCTAATAAAGATTGTCATGACTTCTTAGAGAATTGACTCTTTATCATTATGCAATGCCCTTCTTTATCCCTGATAATTTTCCTTGCTTTGTCATCTGCTTGCCTCATCTAGTGTTAGCATGATATATCTTTCTCCATCCCTTAACTTTTTTTTTTTTTTTTTTTGCGGTACGCAGGCCTCTCACTGTTGTGGCCTCTCCCGTTGCGGAGCACAGGCTCCGGACGCGCAGGCTCAGCGGCCATGGCTCACGGGCCCAGCCGCCCCGCGGCATGTGGGATCTTCCCGGACTGGGGCACGAACCCACGTCCTCTGCATCGGCAGAAGGACTCTCAACCACTGCGCCACCAGGGAAGCCCCATCCCTTAACTTTTAATCTACATGTGTCTTTATATTTAAACCAGGTTTCTTATATATGACATAAAGTTGGGTCTTTTGATCCACTCTCACAATCTATTAATTGGTCTTTTAATTGATTTATTTAGAGCATTGACTTTTAATGTGATTATTGATATATTTTGATTAATATCTTCCCAATTTGTAACAGTTTTCTATTTGTTGCCCTTGTTCTTTGTTCTTGCTTTTGTCTTCCACTCTTTTCCTGTCTTTCATGGTTTTAATCAAGCATTTTTATGATTCTATTTTTTCTTCTTTTTTAGCATATCAATTATTACTTCAGTTTTTAACCTTTTTAAGTGGCTGCTCTAGAGTATTCAGTATACATTACAACTTATCCAACTTTACTTTCAGATAAACCTATATTGCTTCATGGGTACAGCAAGGTTATTCGTACATTGAAGACCTTGTTGCTATTATTATTTTAAGCAAACTGTTATAGGTTAAATCAATCATGAATAAAAAATAAAAGTTTTTATTTTACTTTCACTCATCCTTTCCCTAATGCTCTTCTTTTCTTTATACAGATTGAGTTTCTGACATGTTATTTTCCTTTTCTCTAGAAAACTCTTTTTTTAACATTTCTTGCAAAGTAAGTCCCTGCTGGCAACAAATTCCTTCAATTTTTGTCTGAGAAAGTATGTCTCCCACACTTTGAAGGATAATTTAATAGGATACAAAACTCTAGGTTAGTGTTTCCTTGTTTTTCTCTCTCTAAACTTTATATATTTCACTTCACTCTCTTCTTGTTTGCATGATTTCTGAGAAGTTTGATGTAATTTTTATCCTTGCTCCTCTACAGGTAAGGTGCTTCCTCTGGCTTCTTTTAAGATTTTTTCCTTTATCTTTGATTTTCTGCAGTTTAAATATGATATGCCTAGATGTACATTTTTTTTTTTTTTTTTTACATTTATCCTGCTTGATGTTATCGGAGCTTCCTGGATATGTGGTTTAGTGTCTGGCATTACTTTGCAGAAATTTTCTGGCTTTATTGCTTCACATATTTCTTTGGTTCCTTTTTTTCTCCTCCTCTGGTGTTCCCATTATGCCTATGTTAAATCTTTAATAATTGTTCTACTGTTCTTGGATATTTTGTTATATTGTTTTCAGCCTTTTTTCTCTTTGCTTTTTAGTTCTGGAATTTCTATGGACATATCCTCAAGCTCCCTGATTCTTCCCTCAGCCATGTCATTCTGCTAATGGGCTCATCAAAGGCATTCTTCATTTCTGTTACAGCATTTTTTTATATCTACAATTCTTTTTTATTCTGTCTTAGAATTTCTGTCTCTCTGCTTACATTACCCATCTGTTCTTGCATGTTGTCTGCTTTTTCCTTTAGAGGCTTTAGCGCATTAATCATAGTTGTTTTAAATTCCTAGTCTGGTACTTCAACTCTACCATATCTGATCTGGTTCTAATGCTTGCTCCGTGTTTTTTTTTTTTTTTTTTTAACATCTTTATTGGAGTATAACTGCTTTACAATGGTGTGTCAGTTTCTGCTTTATAACAAAGTGAATCAGCTATACATATACATATATCCCCATATCTCCTCCCTCTTGCGTCTTCCTCCCATCCTCCCTATCCCACCCCTCTAGGTGGTCACAAAGCACCGAGCTGATCTCCCTGTGCTATGTGGTTGCTTCCTGTATTTTTAAACTGTGGTTTTTGCCTTTCAGTATGCTTGAAATGTTTTTGTTGAAAGCTGGACATGATGTCCTGGGTAAAATAACTATGATTAATAGGCCTTTAGTGATATGGTGGTAGGGTGGGGATGGGGGCAGGAAGCATTCTATAGTCCTATGATTAAGTCTCCATCTTTCAGTGAGCCTGAGCCCCTGGACTGTGACCTTCATGAATGCTTTTCAGTTTCCCCCATTTAGATGGGACAGGTTGACTAGAGGGGGCTGGAGTTGGATAGTTCCCTTCTGCCAGGTAGGTTAGCTGGGAAAAAAGCCCAGTAGATTAGGCTCTGGTAAAATAGTTTCTCTTAAGGGCAGACCTTGTTAAGGACAGAATGCTCTGGACATATTTCAGTATTGCTACTTTGCCCATCCTCTTGCCAGAATCATGAGAGAAATTTTCTCTCATCTTCACTGTGAGAGCCTCCTTGGGATAAAACTCAAAAGTGTGGGACCCTCCTAAAACTGGACTCCCCTGGAGTTTTTAGATTTCAGATTTGTCCATACTAAGCTTCCAGCAATTTGTGAATTTTGTTTAGGTTTTCCTATTCAAGTACTAATTCCCACAAAGGTTTCTTCTTGTGGGTTTCTACTGCAGTAAATTGTGATTCTGTGTATCTGTCCATCTCTCCAGTTTTGAAGAAAGTGATTTGCTTTGTAAGCTCAATTCTGTGACAGATCTAAGAAGATTTGTTGATTTTCAGTCTATTCAGCTTTTTGCTTGTTAGAATGGAGTGATGACTTCCAAACTCCTTACATGCTGGACCAGAAACCAGAAGTCCAGTCTAGCACACTTTGGAAGGGCTCAGAGAACTGAAGCATACTGCAGTGTAAGCTAGAGTCCTCACCAAACAATCCCTCACAGTTTTCTTGTGTCTGTTTTAATTCTTTAACGTTATCTCCTTCTTTCATAGTTTATGCATTTTTTTAAACTTTTGGTTAGAAAATTGGTATACTTCCCCATCAACTATCCTTGTTAGAATTTTACTACTGGTTACCCTTGCTAGAAATACTCCTACCTATATGATGAGACAAAGTATGGATTTACACCCGCCTGCCTTCAATCTCTGTCTTTGCATCCTTTCCCCAGCTTAAGTGTGGACATCATCTTGTGTTAGAAGCCCTTCTGCCCGGCTGTATGCTGCAGCATAGCAAAGTAAACAAGACAAAGTGAACAGCATCACACATTTGGTTTTATTACATGAGCAGGAAATTAAAACAACATTTCTATCACATTTCCTCAATAAACAATGTTGTGGAGTTTCAATAAGGAAAGAGGGAGACTGACACATTGTGATGCAGAGTGTTTTCAGGGAATTAGGTTATTGCCTAAAAATAAATATGGTTGAACATTCCCTAACTGTTAAGTTTATGCTGGGCCCCCTTCTATCTCCCATGTCATAATTCTCTGTAGCAGGTTTCTTTGAAAAAGGCTCCGTTCTTTTCCCATCCTTTGTTAGACTCTCCCCACTTTTTCTTAGGCCATAAACTCTCTAATGTACACATGTGGCGGGGACAGAGTCTCATCTCAATGCATCTTGTGTCACAGTGCACCCATCAATCCACCATGCTCAGAGAAAAGACTGCAGCCCTACAACCTCTTTACTAGGGTTTTGTGAATGCTGCTTAATTTCACTGCATCTGTCAAGCCGGTCTTTATCAGAGAGTCTAACAGCCTCTGAGTGCACGGTGCTCTATCACTTATGTAGGGGTCGTATTGATCTTTCTGGTGTGTGCTCTAAAGTGGCTAGCGTCAAAAGCTAGTGAGGCAGCCGGTTTGAACAGTATGGGTCATTTACAAACTTTAGGATGAGATGCCGCAGGATGCCAAGGAAAACGTTTTTGTTTTTCCAGAGAGAACCATAGTTCATGAAATGTGGTTAAAGTACCATATTTGTATACCCTTAAAATCATTTTATAACCACACTGAGTGTCCCTAAGCATTAAATATATTTTATAAGTAGTTGGTTAACTAGCTGTTGTGTGCTTTAAATAGTAAATAAAATGGAAAGGTACTAAACAGTGACTATATTTCATAGAGTAAGATGCTTTTCCAGCCACTCAATAATTCTCAATGTTAAGAAAAATTGATTTTCTAACTGCTGAGTGCCTCTAAAAATTAGCATCTTATCTTCCTACAGGGGATGCTTTTCAGTTAGCCTCCTTTCTCCTAGCTTTTGACTTAATGATCTCTAAGGTTCTTTTCTTGCTAAAAAATTGTGTAGGTTCTGTTGGACTGTAATTTTACTTGGCACATATGTAATTGGGAAAAATATAAAACAAGAAAAAATCTCATCTTACCTTTTTGAATGTTTATTTCACAAGACGTATCAATAGTTCTTCACCTGCTGACTACTCCTAAAGTCCTACCACTCCCCTCTCCCCGCAAGAGCAGGACTGCGTGGAGAGACCTAAGACAATGACATAGAACTTAAGAGTACTAACTTCCAAGTATCTTCATACAGCGCACCTGAGCAGTGGATGCATTTTGCATTTTTGAAAGCCTAATAGGGAAAGGAATTCCCTAAGAGGTGGTAATAATCACATACCTTCATAGCAAATTAAATCACTTTCCCAGTTCTTTATAAACTGTCTGGCATTTAAGAACATCAAATTACCAGTGCTGAGACCTTCCAGGCAGATATAATAATGGCTCACAGCATCACAAAAACTGAGAATTGAACTAATCATCAGTACACGATTACAGGAAACTGTGTTAAAAGGAGTTTCAGCTCTTAGTTCTGCCTAAATCACAACCAGCTGGCCAACCCTTGGGGTGTCACAGAGGGTCCTTGAGCAATCTTTCATAACCTTGTCAATGTAACCAGTAAAATATACAGTTTGAGGCAGATTCTAGAATGTGGCTGCTGGATAATCTCCATGGGCTTCTTTTGGATCTAATAATTTAGAAATATCTTCTAGCCTCTTATCAAATTCTGAAGAACTGTGTTTCTCAAGTGTGCTTACCAGCATGTTGAAGCCTGAGGAAGAGCAGATAAGCATCAGACTTCCTGGGACATGTGCTTATAATTAGAAACAATGCAAGGAAGGAGTAAATAAAACTCTTCTCAGATATACCCTCAAAATTCCCACTAATGTCACTGGAAACTCTATGGGATTAGATGAGGACAGGTTGCTTATTTGGGAGCAAAACCCAGCAATGAGCTGGCACTTAGTTATCCACGTTAGACTGATGTGGTCACTTGGTTCACAGGCTTGATCAAAGATATGGCTGAGAGAAAAGCACCCCCAGAAGACTGTGAGTTCTCTGGTATGAAGATATTGTCTGAGTCACCATTGTATCCCTAGCACCTAGTCAATAGTATTTGCTCAGTAAACATTTGTGGAGCTAAACTAAATCCTTTAAGCAAAGGCAGACTAACAGACAGAAATGTCAATGTCTAAAATGGAAAATCCCAGAAAACTAGAGACAGCATTCAATATGAGCCTTCTATTCAATAATATTACAAGAGAAACATGAAAATCATAATTGTCCAAAGAAGCAATCATTTTGATGATTAGATTTAATCCAGAAGCTGCTTTTAAGCCAAAAAGCAGAGTAAGCTCTCACCCCTCTGCCCCACACACACACACATCCCAAAATACAGGAAAGAGAAATGGAGAACAGAGATCTGAAAATTGTAGCATGGCGTATCCTTTTACTATGAAGTCAGCAGTAGTAATTAACATCAATTGATGGCACAGTATGTGCCAACTCCTGTGCTAAGAGCTCTATATGTATTATCTAATTTAAATCTCATACCAGATCTATTGGGTAGATATTATTATCACCATTTTATAATAAGGAAAAACAAGCACCACTGTTTTTGAAGAAGCCCAAAGTCTGGGCAATTTAGAAGACAGATGACTAAACATATAGCAATAGTCATTATAGATAGTTCTGTATTTAAAATCTGAACTTCTAGTGGTCAACTATTTTGCAAATAAGAATATTCTCCAATTAAGGTAAAATTCCATGATGTGAGAAAGCATCATAGAAAAGAACAATATGAAATACAGGAAATGAGTCAGCAAACCAGAAGTAAAAAATGATGTGGCCAGGAAAAGACACAATTACCATAGCCACAATTGGAGAAAGTTTTTATCTGTTCCATGGGGTATGATCTCAGTGAGTACAATCCCAGTGAACAGGGTTTGTATATATTCATACCATATGATGCATTAGAAAAAGAAAGAGGCCAGCAATTAGGTATACAAAAGGGCATATTTTTTCTCATGGCTGGCCCTAGGTAAAAATCATTGACTATGATGGAATAATGGGCTTATGTTTCAGATCTGGGTACAAATTGTGATTCTGTTACCAACTGGTCACATGACCTTAAATAAGGTTACTAAATCTAAGTCTCAGTTTCCCTCAGATGGTAGAACAAAGGACGTGGGCTAAACAAATTCAAAGGCTACTTCTAACGCTAAAAGTTCATGTCTCAGATGGTTGGTTTATCTTGGTGTCCTCCTGGATCCTATTTCTGATCTATCTCTGAGCCAATGCTCCTGTTCTTCTTCACAGTCTCCTTACAGTTCTCTTCCTCCTTATGAAACTTGTGTATAAGTCAGGGTTGCAGCCGGAAACATATGCCACTTTCACACGAAGATAACCCAAGAAAATTTGGACTAGGAAAAAGGTATAGGAAAGGTGTCATAAGACATAGTGCAATTCCTTGGATGAGGGAGCAGTTATCCAGATCCAAAAGGAGAGAGAGAAGTAGAAATGACCCCTTTGAGAAAAGCTATGACTTTGGAATCAAGAGAATGATAACCAAAACTCATACTTCTTCCTTCTCATATCCTACTGAGGCTGCACATCGGATAAACCCAATCGGACATGAGAAGAAAGGAAGCTTGTTGATGTGGTTCACATAGATCAACCATACGGGGCACAGAACAAGGTACAGAGGGTAGAAGATCGATCTGGAGGACAAATGGAAGATATCCACCAGACTAATTCTTAAGGAAGTTTCTGCTATTGATCCACCTATTATATTTCAGGGTAAATTATGCCAATGTGTTGATGCATATACCTTTTTTCCTTTCTTAAGAATAGATAATGTATATACATAAAAACTAAAAGACGCAAACAACTTCAAAGAGAATAAAAACCTTCTTAGTAAAAAGTAAGTCTGCCTCCCACTCTAATCCCCAAAGTCCAGCCTGGCCTCCTCTTCTGCCCGCATCACATTTAATGCCTTTGTGAAAAGTAGAAAAGCCTTCTGGGATGACATCCAGGACAATGCAACCCCAGGTCAAGCACAGAACTTATCTAACCCTGGCAGGATTTCACTTATGCACCTTGGCCAACACGTGTGCAGCACGCAACTTGCACATATGTTCATGGCTGTCCTGACAGTCCCATGTCCCCTTCCTAAAAAGCAACCATGGCTAACTAGTATATTTTAATTCTTTTAATTGTGGAATGCAAACTCATATTAAGAAGATTTGGGGAAAACAGGTGAATAAACAAGAAAAGAGGAGCAGACTTGATGTTTGAGCCTCCCAGTGGCATAGGCTGGCATCATCTGCTTCACCTATGTAGAAGACCAACCTTGATTATTATATTACTCGGTGCTTAGCCAACAAATATTTGTTGAAACATACAATGTGTCAAGCACTGATCTAGGATCTGGGGGTAAATCAATGAAAAAGGTCTCTACAAACATTGTTAACCAGGGAGATTTTAAGTGCTATGGAGAAATGTGAAGTAGGATAAGTGGTTTGGGTGTGTGGGGGCGGGGGAGGTGTAGAGAGGGAAGTGTAGTTATAGCATATGATCATGGAAGACATTATGGAAATTGTCTACTGTGGACCTGAAGGAGGTGAGGGACCAAGCCATGTGGGTATTTGAGGAAAAGAGTGAAATACTGAAGCTCTGAGGTACATGCATGCTATCGTGTTTAATGAGTAGTAAGGAGTAGAAGGATTGAGTTGGGGATTGGTAGCTGTTTATCTCAGAGGAACGAAGAATTACAGCCCTAGCCTTGTAGGCCCCAGTAAGAACTTCAGTTTTAATGGCAAGTGAGATGAAAAATGTGGGAAAATGACATGGTGTCATTTAGGATTTTAAAGGACCATTCTGCTGCTGGGTTGAGAATAGAGAGGGGGCAGGATAGAATGAGATGGACAAGTTAGAAGACAACTGCAAATCCAAACTTCCTTTCAGGGTTTGGGCAAGGATGGTTTTGATGGAGGTGGTGGGAAAAGATTGTTTGGGGAGATATTTGAGGGTTAAAGCGTCAGCCTTTGCTGCTGGCCTGGATGCAAGGTGTGGGGGAAAGGAAGGAGGCAAGAATAACTAAGTTTTCGCCTGAGCAACTAGAATATATAGTTGTATAGTCTTAGTTTTGTTTCCTCAAAGTAATATGTTTAACTTTCAGGATAGTTATGGCACCACACAACTTGTCAGCATACACACAAGAAAAAATAATTCTTACTGAATTACTATATTTACCTCCCACTTCCTAAGCTGTGTTGAGGTCATTTATAATATTACAACTGAAATAAAGCCAAATAGTTGGAATGGAAATAAAAACATGATTAAATAGAACTGGAAAGCATAAAAACCTGGGAAATAGTCCCTATTTTTGTCTCTCACTTGAAAGAACAAGCTAAATTACTTGAGTTATAGAACTTCGAATCAAGAATGATGTTTCATTAGATTCTCCGCCCAAACTTTAATAGTTTTTCAAGCCCCACCTCACAAATCCAAAATTAACACAATTTGCTAAAGAAGACCAACATCTGCCCAAAGGTTCATCAGGGACGAACACTCCAGAGTGAGAGAGAAAGCTCATTCTCCAGATTTGGTTCCTTAAAGAATGCTTAATTATCCATTTCTCTATTTTCAAAACCTGCTCATCTTCTGTCAGTCCCCTTTACCACTCAGCTGCTGTCTCACATTCCTAGGTAAAGCGCCCTCCCCTTGTCCCCCAAGTCTTTTCTGATTTCTGGAAGGTTTAAGTTTTTCTCCAAACCCTTTCTCCCTCAAATGAATACCCTTTCTGAGCTGAGATTCTTCCCTGTTCTGTATGACCCCTTTCGTTTCCCAGGGACCCTGAGGCATATTCCTAATGTGGAACTGGAGGAGCCAACATACCTCTCTTCTCTTCTCCCTACTTAAAGGAATGTGTGAGAGTAATTTCCTTTGAGCCATTGCCCTGACACCTAATGTTCTCATAAGGAATAAACAAACTGCCAGGTTCAACCAGACTTCCACACTCTTCAAAGGCATCCTCAAAGTTTAAAGTCATGAGCACTAAGGTTACTCACCTTTTCAAACAGTCTAATACAAGCTTCGTGTTTGGGCACTGAACCAGACTGACATACTTTGCATTGAGTCCTTCATTCTTTTAATTAGGATTTGATGAAACCCTAGGATTTTTTCTTTTTTTTGGAGAGGCTCAGAAAGCACTATATAATTTAATCTATCCTGTAAGATTTCAGGAACTAGAATTAGAGGAATGGAAATACTCTAGAATCCAGGATCTATGCCCAGTTTACCATGGACGTGGTCTAAAAATCAGGATCTAATGTGAGAGTTAAAAACACTTTAAATGAGGAAAACAAGTTAAACCTTTTAGTCTGCCTGGGACATCAGAACCCCCTTAATGAGGAAAGCCAGTAAATCTTTCTATTAAGGTAGTGGGGAGAAGCAGAGTCCCCAGATCTGTTTCATTGAATTAATACCAGAACCAGAAGGGCCAAGAGAAGCAAGGCAGCCATACATTCCTGAAATAAAAGTCAGGAAATGGAAACACGATAATCTAATGCCACCCTTCCCATATACAAACCAGTTTATATAAAATATATTTATGTAATATAAATATACCACTTTAATATACATTGTTCAAAGAGGAAAATAATAGATACTGTTTAAAAAGTCACAGGTTAAAACTATTAGATGACCTGTTTGTGGGAATAAGGAGACACCTAACATCCACCTCAGACTGAGCCACAGACACTGGCATGGGAATATCTCTGATAGGAGTCTCCAGAGCTATCCTCTGAAAACTATGTATCTTTTTGACATAAATCTTTCTCTTAACAATAATTTTTATTGATTACTTATTACATTCCAGGAACTATGTGATGTCTTAGAGGTCATGGTAAGTTTAGGGAGTGCCCTTGCTTCCCTTAAGATACACATTCCTCATCCGCGGTAGACTTTCCTTCCCCTAATTCTAAACCTCTGCTTATCCACATTGTTCTTTGGATGTTCAGAAGTAAGAACATTTGGTGATTGGTGAAGTTCAGAATATGTCATAATCTAATGAAAATTACTTTTAGGTACATCGCCTGGGGTTTGAGTCCTAATTTCATCTTGTAGTCTTATTTAGTAATGATTATAAAGTCCCTATTGCCTCCTAAGTAGTTACCTTGATTTAGATCTTGTTCCCATTCTGAAGCTCAGAATGGATTAGAAAAGTTGACTGGGTTCCATGAAGATATCCGAGTATATTTGTAAAGGGCTGGCTACAACCCCTCCTGAACAGATCTTATGCCTGGGAGACACCATTGGACTAAAAATCCTTCTAAGAACCCCCAAAACTGGGGTTGTAACAGACACCTCTCCTTGCTGCTCTCTGATGTTTGACCTGTTAAATGATGGCTCCTGAAGATTCCAATTGATATAATTGGATTCATTCAAGGGCAGAAACTATACTTCATTTTTCTTTGTAACTCTATACCCCGCACAGGGCCTGACATACAGAAGGCGCTCAGCCATGCTTTGGGAGAGAAGGGAGGAAGGGAGAAAAGGAGGGAATGGCACATATTATAGCTGATTCATTTTGCTGTACAGTAGAAACTAACACAACATTGTAAAGCAACTATACTCCAATAAAAATTAATTAAAAAGTAAAGATAAAAAAAAACATAGAACTAAACCAAAGAATATGTTGTAAATAAATATTGTCCTGTGTTCTCTCTTCTGTTTTTAATCTCAAGATGATTTTTAAGCTTTTTACTATTTAACTTTTTATCCTTTTATGTTTTTCCTCTATGGGAATGAACTATGAGAACAAAGATTTCTCTTTTTCTTTTATTTTTCATGTATACTTCATGGCAGCAAGCACAGGGTTAGCAGAGTCTTTAAAATATTTATGATTTGATGATTGATTTGCAGCCAATATTCTTCCATATTGATTTCAAATTTAAAGTAAAAATTTAGTGCACAATATTTCCTAAATTCATCCATATCTAGAAGCTTTTTTTTCTTTTTTACAACCATCTTCAGATTCTACAGAATCATGTCTACTGATATACTTTTTGTATTTTCTAACCATTTTTTGACATAGATTTCATGTGGAATTTTATTATCTAAATTATTAACTAAAAAGTTCAAGTGCATATTCAAATACAACATTTTAAAGAAGTTGCTAATTTTTCCTTCTAGGATTCATTATTACACTTTTATCTATTAGCAAAAGGGTATGTTGTTTTGACTAAGTTTTCTAATTAACATTTTTTAAAGTATACACACACACCCCAAAGAGCCTACAGCTTTAGTCTAATCTCCAAAACTTATATGCAGAATAGAATTGTTTTAATCTATTTATTACAAATTCAAGGAACAAGACTATTCTTGATTTCCTTGCTGTATGGTACTAGATGAAATCATTACTAATACTAAGTCAACAAGTTAATACTTCATCCCTGTTAACACACGGAGATCTAGATAACAGTCAAGATCAAACCAACAGAATTCCTTAAGTATGGGGAGAGGCAGAGAGAAACAAACAAGGGTTTATTGTAGGAAACAGTTTTTTAAAAATTGAAGTTTGGTTAAATTCTTAAGTTCAATAAATTGGCATGATTGATTTGAAGTTGCTGGATATTAAAAATCCTTTTTCAACACAGATAGATTGTGTTCCTGAAACAAAGGCCAATAAGTATTTCCTGAGTGTTTACTACCTACGTGACCCTATTGGGTGCTGTACAAAGAACTATACAATATGATAAATTATTACCCACATGAAGCTTATAATCATGTTAGAAAGGAAAAATTATCCATGTAAGAAAAATGCAAAACCAGTTAGTATTCTGCAAATTAGTCCATATTTCTCATGTTCTTATTCTTTTTCAAAATTCTTAAGAAGTAACATATGACTTCTAGAAAAGGTGATAATGTAAACAATGTTTAAGATTTGGCAGAAACAATTGGCCTAAATTAATATTTAATCTGAAAAACTCAAACAATTGTTAAAAACACATTTTATACGCAAAACAAACAATGGAAATTGTATGTATTAAAATCCAGTTGATTAGAAAAGCAACAGAAGAAACCGAACAAAAGAAAGTTCAATATAATAGTTATGGGGGGAAAGCAGCTTTGGTGCAAAAAAAGGTGTCCAGAACCAGGAGGGTTTCAATCAGAAAGATTCCTTTCTCTCTGGACCCTGCAGACTACGGAAACCTCATGGTTGCAGGCTTAATCATTTCTTCACATAACATGGAAGCCCAAGCCAGCTTGAAATTCCAGCTAAAGCATAGGTCCTTAGGTATCAAATGGGGGTTCACATAAAGAAGTCTTTTCACACTTAAGAAAGGAGAGACTGAACGACTATGCAACCAGAAAGGCTAATGGGCCAAAAGTGCCCCCAGAGTACACCATTCACTATGTGTGCAATAATTCCTGTATGAAGGTAGTAACAAGGATGGATGTCTGCCTCACAGATTACTCATCCAGAAAGCCTATTTTTAAAAAAAGGAAATAAAAAACAGCCGACCAAAAAAGTACTATATAGAGCATATTTCCTTATAAAAATCTTATTATAAGTAAAAAAAAATGCCTTTTTTATTAGCAAGGTCACTGTCTCCTTCAGGAAACAATCACATTTGGGAGTTGAGTGTAGAACACCTTGTGTTTGGGGTAGACAGGGAAAAATGTAGGGCAGGTAATTATAAAGTGTGAAGCATTTACCTCCTGTCAGAATACCAGAGATGCTGGGAAATGCTTGCTTATTAAATAAACAAAATGAAGATGAGGGCTTGATATAACTCAATTTAGGAAACACTACAGAAAAACATAAAGATCAACAAAAATATTATTTCCATTAAAGAACAAATGATTTAAAGCTAAGAAATTTGTTTTGGACTTCAATCCATGAGCACTGGAGAGTCCATTAGCCTTTCTTACAGGGACAGGAAGTCTGAGAAATGAGGCCAGTTGGAGAACATGAATAAAACTCATTTCAGAAAGATTTATCTGTCAATGTTTCATAACTCAAATCAAAGGAATAAAAATCCAGAACCCAATAAGCCAATTAAGAAACTACTACAACAACCCAGATAGGATGTTAATAGGGGGTACAAATATATATTTTTTAAAAAAACAGAAGTTTTGTGCGCAGTGAAAGAGACTCTTCTTTTGTAGGATATGTAATAATTCTGTTTTAGTAACACTAAGTTCGAGGTACAGGAGGGACCCCATGTGAAGATATAATTTATACTGAGAAATCGAAATTTGGGGTCTGTAACTCAGGATAGCAGGGATGGCTGGAGGTATAGATTTGTGTCATCTACACAGAGGTGGTGAGCCGTAAAGAGGAAGTATCCTCAGAAGAAGACAAAGAGGAACAGGGGCTCCAGACTGATACCTGCATTAGGGGGATGGAGGAAGGAGGAGAGTTTAAAAAGAAGGAAAAGAACAGCCTGATAAATAGGAATGGAAGCAGGACAGATGCCAACGGAGGAGGAAATGTCAGTCGTTGTGGAAAGAGGCAGAGAGGGCAAAGAGAATGAGGTCTGCAAAAAATCTCTGAAGGTAGTGGTGAAAGCAGGAGCACAAGGTGCTAAATAATAATGATTGTGAAGAATGGAAGAGTAAATTAGTAGAGAAGCTGAATAGTGAAAACCACAAGAAACTTAGGAGATCAACATCTAAAATCCAGATGAGCCATATAGGTGGTTGCCAAATTAACCTGCTTAAAATGCAACTTTACACACCATTTTCCACGATCAAAGAAAAGCAAACCATAACTCTTCACCACTCATAGGATTCAGTCTATCTCCTTATCCCAGCATCCAAGACCCTTCACAATTGGATCTCCTCTGTTTCTTCTCTTCCACACTCATACATCTTCTACTCCAATCAGACTGGTCACTGTTGCCAGCTTAACTGACACAATTATGGTCTCAGCACCGTTGCTATTCAACTTCTCTCACTCCTCATTCTCTTTCTTAAGCCTAATATTTAATAACTCTCCTTTCCTCCATATAATGTTTGCCCAGGAAGCCATTTTTTCTTGCACCGGCCCACTATAAGTGGGAAGACCACTTATAGTATCTTTTATGTGGTACCTAATATTACTAGGGAAGGAGTGCTGATAGTACTAACATCTGTCTGCTCTCCTTGTCCCATAATTCACCTATCCCAAATCAATTCATTTATCGAGTGTTGGCTTCTATACCCAGACTTCAGAATTTTGCTGAATAAAGTTGCATAATTTGTTCATTTTAATATCTTCTACCAAGGCAATGCCCTTAATGCACTCGTATCAGGCCTTTGTACATTTCCCTTAACTCAGTTCCATTCTTTCCAACTTCTTTAAATTATCAACTGGTTCTTCAATGCCACCCTTCCCTCCTTCATCCCCCTCCCCAGCTTTCTGGCTTAATCAATCAGCACAAATGAGTTCCTTGGGTGGGAATTCCCTCAACTTTCCCTCCTGCCCCCAGGTATAAACCTGTCCATATCTATCCCTATCCTTAAGGCTTTTCCTAGAGGAAGAACTTTCTTTTCTCCTTATAACTTCTATGTTCCAGGTCTTAGGTCCTCCCATCTTTACCAATTATGCTTTCTTGACCAACTCTCCATCCTTCTGAAACTTTCTCTATTCCACGCAAAGCAAGTTTCTTAGAAGAAGAATCTTTACTCTCTCTATCCTTTTACTTTCTCTCCTTCATGCAGTCCTCAATTCATTGTAATCTAGCTTCTATCCCACCATCCTTTGCATCCTTGATGCACTTGTCCATCAGGGTCACCAGCCACCTTATAATAATCAAATCCAGCAACCATGTTGATGTATCTGTGACATTTTGTAACAGTTGACCACATCTTCACTTCTCTGTGAAAGGCCCCTGTAATGCTACAACATGACTTTTTCTTGCATCCTCCCCTATTCTAGTGTTACTCTTTCACTTGTGCTTTTTCTTAGCCTCCTTTTTGGGCTAGCCCATCCATGCCAATCCCTTAACTCAGTGGTCTTCAGTCGTGGCTGACCATTAGAATCACCTAGACAGTATTTAAAAAATACTAGTGCATGAGACACACCTTCAGAGATTCTAGTTCAATAGACTGGGAGGGAACCCAGGCAGCATTCTTTTTCAAGCTCCCCAAATGATGCTAGTGGTGGTTAAAAACCACTGCCTTAACTCATGCTTCCCAACTTTGTCTCTTCAGAGGAATCACCTGGGGCAATTGTGAAACATAAATGTATCTAGATCCTGCCTCCCTGAAATTCTAGTTGAATAGGCCAAAACTCAGAATGCAAAAAGTAACCAGAGGCTCTCCCTTCCACTCACACCTATTGGGCAACACTTATAGCTATAACTTTTGGGGGCATCTGCTATGTGCTTGATAACTCACACTTATTTTCAAGCTTAGGGCTTTCTCATAGAGCACTTTCCATACATAAATTACTCATTTGTGTCTCCTTTACTTTTTTTTTTTTTGGCCACATTGCGTGGCTTGCAGGATCTTTCCACAACCAGGGATCGAACCCTAGCAGTGGAAGCACAGAGTCCTAACCACTGGACCACCAGGAAATTCCCCCTGTGTCTCCTTTACTTGACTGTGAGTTCCTGCAGGGCAGAGATTCTGTTTTATTTTTATATGAATTTTATATGAACTAGCAAGTTGTCCAGTACATATTAACAAATAAATATTTTTGTAAAATAATGAATGAACAAACAATTAAATTATTTTCATATACATAATCTGTTCCTAACACAAAATATAGATGGTGTTCTAAGCCTTTTTGTATTCTTGGCACTTATACACATTTGGCCAGCATTCATGACGATGCATGAAAACTTTCTGCAATTGGTATTTTTACCTATAAAATCCTTCCGTGTTATTATGTGATTCTTTTTTGTTGTTGTTGTTTTTATTTTTTTTTCCCAGTTTCTTCTCTCTTGCTACTGATTCCCACTTGGCCAAATGACTTATACATGTTACAGTGTATTTTTGGAATCCCCTTGTGGGAGGTATAAAGCACCTGAATTATGGAGTCAAACAGACTTGGACTTCTGTCTCTTTTCTTCTCATTTGCATAATGGGTTAAAGACATACTTGTGATTATTAAAAATAAGAGAAGCTCTGGCCAGAAATTTTATTTTTTTTTCTTGGAGTGTCAGCTCTTATGAGAAAAACCATGCAACTTATATAAAACCAAGGGATAGTCTTTCTTTAGCTTTCTCATTGGCTCCACCTCCTATCACATGTGACTATATCTTCACTAATCCTTATGTGTTTCACCACAGGCTCAGAAAATGTTGGGTCTCCTCCAATTCACACCTAACAAGCCCACATGTGTCTTTAATCACATTGGCCCCTTCTAGAATGTGCTACTTCCTTTTTCTGCCTGTAAAACTCTGATTGGTCCTTTGAAACCCTCCTGATGCGGAGTTAGTCATTTCTTTCTGTGTATTAACTCTATCTGGACACAGGCTTTTTCATATTTGCACTTGTCATAATGGACTGTAATTTTGGTTTACAAAGTCCATCTGGTAGATTTTGAACTCCTCTAGGGCAAAGATCAAGTTTTATTAATCTTTCTTATCGCAGGGTTGAGTGCAGTGCTGGAGTATGAACATGATATTTGTGGAGCTGAATTGCTCCTGGAACCAGAATTTTACTCCACATTTACCCTCGAATCTTCCAAAACTCCAGATCCTCACCATCATTCAACTTTAACTTTAGAGTCAGAGAGCTGTAAGTTCGAATCCTTACCGACCTTTGTTCTGGTTTTGGTTTTTTTTAGCTTGTTTTTTTGTCATTGTCGTTGTTTGGTTTAACCGTGAAATGGAGATTATTAGACCTACTGACAGTGTTGCTTATAAAATTAAATTAAATAATAGGTATAAATAGCTTAACACAATAAATGCCCAAAACATGTGCTTAGTAATTGCTGATAATGTGGTGGTCATCATAATATGGTGCAGTTTTGTTTTTGTTTTTGGTGGTTTTTTTGGACCATTCACTACAGGGTTCTACCAGTAAATTTTTGTACTGAAAATGCAGCTCTCTGTTAAGTAGTCAGGCATGCTGAGTAAATTTAAAACTTTCTTGTTTGGCATTTCTATCACAAACTCTTAAATCCGTCTTCTCACCTTTCATGCTTCCTTGGATATTTCCTGAAATGATGAGAGAGTTGTGTAATCCTTCCTGTAGATAACAAAGTCAAGTTTTGGGACTAATCACCTCATGCCCTACATTCCTGTTTACTTTAGTCACTCCAGGAACCACGAGTCCTCTTTCATTACTTGACCTCTCATCCCCATATCAATTTTAATATCCCCTAATCTGGAGCAGTCTTTCACTCCTTCCTTCTCCGTTAAATCCTTCCAATGTACTCTCTGGAATTCCTGATACCTCATCAACTTAATCCCCGGGATTCTCAAATTCTTCTTTAAATGTTTCCTTCACTTTCCTGCTCTAACAAAAACTTCTTTGCCCCTGTGGATACTGCATACCCTGTAGCCTCCAAACAGGTGATGTGTTTTTTTTTTCCTCTTATTTCCCGTAAATCTTGAGGGTGGAGTATATATTCTCCTTTGTTTCTTCTTGGTAGTTCCAAACCAGTACTACCTCCTTCCTTTAAAAAAAAAAAAATCCCTGCTCCTTTGTAGTTCATGCAATATGGCAACCTCCTATCATAGGCCCCCTCCCTTGTTCCAGTCATGTACAGACACTAAGATCAGCCCTTCTCATTCAGTGAAAATTTAGCAAGTAGCTCACTGACTCTCCACCACTTCTTCAATCATCCTTGGCAATTTTGACACCTTTGTAACTCACATTGGAGAGAATCCTTCAATATTCTGGTTCTCAGTGTCTTGACCTCCTCATGTCCAATGGTCTTGCCCTCATTTCCCGCTACCACCTGCTTCCAGGTCATATCCCCGATCCTGCTGTCGTCATCAACTGCAGATCTCAACAACCTCCATTTGAAATACCCCACTTTGTGATTACTTCTTTCTCTTTATTTTCAGTTAATCCCTTTCATACACCATTCAAAGATTCTGCACTTTCATAGGAAGATGGATTCTATCAACTTTTGCTGGTCTTTCATCCTTTTCACATCCTCACTTCCCTCCTTACTCAGTATAAAAGGATCACTCCTCACACAATCCCTTGAAAACATTGCTCCCTCTCTTCCTTCATTGTATAGTAGCCTGACAAAACTCCACCGTGGTTGAATCCCAACTTTTGTGTGTTCTGTGCTTGACTCTGAGAAGCTGGACGTGACTTGACATAGGAAAACATATGACTGTGTTGACCTGTCTGACTTAAAATGTATGATCACTACTTACAGTGGGCCCATGATGTTCTTAGCAATCCTATTACATGTCTCAATTCAATTTACCTCCCCAGTCTCCAAAATGACTATTCCATCACTTACGCTTTCTTGTCAGAATCTCTAACACACTCTCTGTCTTCTTTAATTCAGCTTATCCCCCTACTTCATATTTTACTGCTAAAGTAGAGCAATCAGAAAAGAATATCCACATATTCCTACCCCCAGTGTATACTTCACTATATTTCTACCAGGTACTTTGCTTTCCTTCCTGTTGCCATGGATGTACTCATACCTAAAGTCAACCCATCACCTCACACTGGTTAGGAATAACTATAATAAAAAAGATAAGAAATAACAGGTGTTGGAGAAGACATGGAACACTCATACAGTTGATAGAAATGTAAATTTACATTTACATTGGTACAAATGGTACAGGCGTTATGGAAAACAGTATGGAACTTCCTCAAAATATTAAAACTAGAACTACCATATGATCCAGCAATCCCACTTCTGAGTATATATCCAAAGAAAATGAATTGTGTTGTCTCAAAGAGATACCTACATTCCCATGTTCATGCTGTATTATTCACAATAGCCAAGATATGGCACTAAGTGTCTGTCCACAGATAAATGGATAAAGACAATATAATTTTACACACACACACACACAGAGGAATGTTATTCAACCATAAAATGGAAGTAAATCTCACCATTTGTGACAACATGGATGAACCTAGAGGGCATCATGTTAAGCGAAATAAGTCAGGCACAGAAAGAAAAATACTGAAAGATCTCACTTATATGTAGAATCTAAAATAATTGAACTCATAGAAGCACAGAGTAGAATGGTAGTTGCCAGGAGTTGAGGAAAATGGGGGCATGCTGGACAAAGAGTCCTAAGTTTCGGTTATGCAAAATGAGTAAATTCTGGAGATTTAATATACAGGATGGTGACTACAGTTAACAAGGCTGTACTGTATATATGAAATTTGCTAAGGGGGTAGATTTTAGTGTTCTCACCAACACACACACAAAAAAAACGGTAACTATATGAGATGGTAGATATGTTAACTAGCTTGATTCCTAGTGATCATTTCACAATGTATACTATAACAAAACATCAAGTTGTAGACCTTAATATATACAATTTCTGTTTATCAATTATAACCCAATAAAAGTGAAAATAAAGTCAACTCTTCCATACAAACTTTCCAGGGTCTATCCCCTGGAACTCATTCCCACTCACCTTACTCAAGGGCTTTGTTTCTATAACTGTCCCCAACGTCTCCTGAACCATTACTTATGCCTTATCTACTAGGATAATCAATACACAAGCATGCCATAAACTCCCACCTTAAAGCAAACAAATCAAAGCAAACTTTCTTTGATTTTACAACTCTATTTCACATTCCCATCCTCTATTTCTCCTTTCACTTTTTCTTTTCTGCCCTTTTTTACACAAACTGATAAAATTTTTGTCCATACTAATGTCTCCACTTCCTTCACTCTTCTGAAAGCACTCCAATCAGTCTTTTGACCCCCAACTCCATGGAAACTGCTCTTGTCAACATGGTCTCCACATTGCCTAATCCAATGAACAAACTTACTTGCCCTCATAGCAGCATTTAACATAGATGACCACCATCGCCTTCTTGAAACATTTTGTATTCTCAGCTTCCAAAATATCTATTCCCATCTCAATATCCTCCCAACTTTTGGATTTTTCCTGTTAATGTATTCTCAACACAGCAGCCAAATTGATTTAGTTAAAACACAGATGAAATTATTTCACTGTTCTGCTCAACAAAACTCCATGGCATCCTATATCTCTCAGGGAAAAAGAAAAGCCCTTCCAGTGGTTTCTAAAGCTCTACCTTGACTTGATTATTGCCAACTGAGTCACACTTCCCTCTTTGGTCACTCTGGTCCAGCCATATAGACTACTTGTTCTCCTGAATATGCCAGGCACACTCTTGCCTCAGGGCCTTTGTACTTGCTGGTCTCTCTGCCTGAAAAGGCACTCTTCTGAATATCAGAGTGGCTGGCCCCCTGCTTCATTCAGTTTTCTTTCCAAATGTCACCTTGTCAGGCGAGGACTTCTTAAAAATAGCTACACCCTTTCCCTCCTTGGTAGTTACTATCTAATCCATTAACCTGCTTTTTCTTTCTTCATAGTTCTTAATACCACCTGATACATAGCATATTATTTATTTATTTGTTGTTTCTCTTCTCTGCCTAAAACTAAAGCCCCCTGAGAACAAAAACAGTATTTGATTTTTCTTTTCACTGCTATATCACCAGCAGCTAGTGGTTTTACTGCACAACAAATATTTGTTGAATGACTAAATAAAACCTTTCTTTTCAGTGTCTGCATTCCTGTGATCAGCATCTGTATGTGCTTTCCTAAAATCATTAAACATCTTTATCCACAACTTAAACCAAATCCCTAACATAGTAAATTGAGAATTTAGGCAAAGAGGTTGGCCATAATCCTCTGTTAAGTGTCTTTCCTCTGTCCTAGCACTAAATTTATTGACTCACTCTTAAAACTCTCTCCATTTCCCACAAAATACAAGGTGGTTGAAATCCAAAATCAATAAAAATAAGAATGCTTAGAGCAGGAAAGAAGAAAAAAGAGATAATAAAAGGAGAAAACATTTTAAAGGAACTCATAAACATCTTAGAACTGTATTTGGGAAACAAAGATCACGCAGAAGAATTTGGAAGAAAACACCCCCACGAAGTGTGTCTTCTCTTCCTCCCCTATCTCTATAGTAGACACTAATATAATTCTTGCTTAGGCTGGACTGTGCTCTGTCATGCAGAACAAAGGAGAGCCTTTTGGCCTCAGCTTCTAGTTATCTGAGCCCACATGAAGACAAACGGGATAGGCCCAAAGCAAAACTGTCAAGTGGAAAAACTTGGCTGGTATCTAGAAATTCCCTTTTCTCTGCTCCCTCCCAACTTGTATATACCTTATCCCCCCTTCACCTTCAGTGCTCAGTACCCTCCTGCTTCTAAAATCTTCCCTCTATCAAAAAATAAAAAGGACATCTTACAATATTTTCATTTGTAACCTGCTTGTAATTTCACTTTTAATTGCATATAAATCGTAAAGACAATGCAGATTTTGAATTTTCCTAATAACTAATCTGATATTCCACTGAATGGTAAGGAAAAATATTAGACTTTATCTAGTCCGGGAAGCTCAGGCCAACCCACACTAGCTTCAATATTAGTATTTTCATGAAAAATTCTTAGTGTCTCTAGGTAAAATTCCCAGTCTCATGTTTCCCCTCTCTTGACATTTAGATGTGTGTGACCCCATGGCAGAAGGGGAGATGGGCTGCCCCATATTTTCTGAGTCTGGAATGGAGGAACTTCTGGATTTCCTGTGTAGGAAATGGAGAGGCAGAGGTGCTTCTCTCTCTGTGTGTGTGTCTCCTGCTTCCATGTGAGCTCCCCAGCTCCTGGACATGCTGAGCATGAGAATTCTCCTAGACATTGGCAGCTTCCCCTCTATACACCCAGGGAAGCATGCCACTGATATGGTGATGCCAGGACCCCCCACCTGTCTAGATGTTTCTGTGGCCCACAACATTGAAAATGTGAGCCCCAAAGTGGGGGGGAGTCAAGGAGTCTGGCATCTTCTTCCTTCCTTCCTTCCTCATTCCCAGAGACTGGAGTCCTTCTCATCCTATTAGACACTATGCTCCTTTAATAATAAATAATCTTTGTCACAGCTTCTGCTATCCTGAAGTGAAAATCATAGATAATATAACTCTCCTCACAGAACTGAAATCAATATCGTATTGCAACTGTAATAAAGAGAGAAAAAGCAAAGGTAATTTTTCTTTATATATTTCAAAATATAAACGAATGCTTGGTCATAACTACAAGGAAAGACATACTGAATTGGTCTGGTGGTTAAGTCTATATGTGGAAATCAGCTGAATGTGACTGTTATAATTTCTCTACTGGACTCAAACTCCATGAATATTTTGTTGGCTGATATTCCAAAATAGTGACCAAATCTCAGTAAACTTGCAAAGGAAACAAAGTATGATTTTCCTACAGCTTATACTGTAGTACACTTGTGGAAAATTTAATGTATGTAAATTGGGTGAATAATATTCCTGTTTTTATGTCAGTTAGAGTCAGGTTCTAGGCTCAGATTACTTTAAACACATTTTCTATGTATCCATGGCTTAGGATATTACTTTATTTCAGTGAACCGGGCCACTCATTCTAGCTGTCTAGAATCCCTGGTCTCTCTTCATTAAATACAAAGTGTGGCCTCCAAGCATTGTTTGACAACAATAACAAAGAGCCCCACCATTTTCCAAAATGCCTCCTAAGGGGTGATTGTCCACCTCTTCTAAGAACTACTTTTTGGGCTTCCCTGGTGGCGCAGTGGTTGAGAGTCTGCCTGCCGATGCAGGGGACACGGGTTCGTGACCCGGTCTGGGAAGGTCCCACATTCCCGCGGAGCAGCTAGGCCCATGAACCATAGCCGCTGAGCCTGCGCGTCCGGAGCCTGTGCTCCGCAACGGGAAAGGCCACAACAGTGAGAGGCCCGCGTACGGCAGGAAAATAAAAAAAACTACTTTTCTGCATCATTTTCTCCTTCTTCATTCTAGGAGCAAGGCTCATGGTGCAGTGGTCATTGCAAAGGCAATATCTGCTCCTCTCTTACCATAAAATGAATCTGAGTTTCCAGGTGTGGCTCTTGATCTGAGAGCCCATTAGATAACTGCAGTTAGGAGGATTAAAATACATTGGTTTAATAGCCCCCAAATGTAATTTCCATTACACATTGAACCCCTTCCCTATTGTTAGATTACCCAGATATTAGCACCCTAAACTGTTTTATTCTGATACATTAATTTGATGTTTTACAAATTACAAAAGCCAATACATGACTTAATAGTAAACAAGTTAAATCATATGAAGATGACTACAAAAATCATTTCTCTCTTCTCTCATTTAATATCCTCTCCTGGGCTTCCCTGGTGGCGCAGTGGTTGAGAGTCCGCCTGCCGATGCAGGGGACGCGGGTTCGTGCGCCGGTCCGGGAGGATCCCACATGGCGCGGAGCGGCTGGGCCCGTGAGCGTCCGGAGCCTGTGCTCCGCAGCGGGAGAGGCCACAGCGGTGAGAGGCCCGCGTACCGCAAAAAAAAAAAAAAAAAAAAAAATCCTCTCCTATATAAAAAGACACACATCCACTCATATACCTACCCCCATACATACTCATTCACACATATATGCATGTGCACATACAGGGCTTTGATCTTTTTATTTAAATCAAAATACCACCATATTGTACACATTGTCCTGGGTGTCCTTTCTCGGTGAACAATATATTATGCCCCCCCCAAAATCTGTAGAAATTAACATTTGTAATAAATAATATATAAAAGCAAAAAGTGCACACATGCACTCACATATAAAATTATCTATAAATAGGATTATATCCTACTACTTTCCAAGGAACTATTTATCTTTCACTCCACTCCCGTCTTCATCTCTAACTGTACACTGTTCCATCCTCCTCTAACTTGCATCCTGCCCCCCAGCCCCACTTATTTCTTTTTCTCCATCCTTAATACCCATTATTCACAGAGGGAATCCCTAACTTCAGTTCTACAAGTTGTTTTGCTTTTTATCTCCCCCCAAATCTTTTTCCTCGTGATTTTAATTTCTTGTGGTTTTTGTTCTGTGCTTTATGATATTTCTTCCCCTTGGTCTTCAGGGTCACACATTTATATCTCTATACTCTTCACATCATCCACTGATACATATTTCGGTTTGCCAATCATCTTTTCAAAGTAGAAAGCCTTTGTTATACTGTATTGTCTCCTTAAATAATGCTATTGTGTGTTTTATCATGGTCAAGTTGTTATTTGTCCTTTCTATCATCTTTTTCCCATTAAATTTCATCAAGACACCTGTCCTCAGTTTTTCTTACTCTTCTTGTCCAGGGAAACTGGATCCCCATAGGTGTTTTGTTATTTTCGTGTGTATGCTCACTGAGGCTCAGGCAAGGTTTGGAGAACTTTTTTAGGTCCTATAATTAAAATAAGTTAGTATGGAAGGACATTTAAGTTCCATAGAATGTCTAACAATTATTGAGGGCTTTCGTTGAGCCTAACACTGCATAGTATCATCTTATTTAATCATCACAACAGCCCTATGAGTTAGATACTATTATGACTTCTCATTAATAAAAATAATAATAAGCATTGTCCAATTAATTTTCAGTGGCATTTCATTCTTCATTATAAACATTTAAGAGTGTACCTTTTCTTCCCTACAATTTCAAGCAGACACTCATTGATTAATTTTGCCTGGCTACTTATAATATGAATGCTACAATTTACTCTCTATACTTATTTCTTCAACTAACTGTTTTATACCTTTCTGATTTTATGGTTTATAGTTATTTATTCTCACCTCCTACATTTCACCACAGTCCCAGAGACAGAGAGTAACTTTGATGCTTTTGACGGAAAAAGATTAGCTGAGTTGATAATTTTTTTTAACTCCCTCTTAATACATAGGAAGGCACAAAATGTTGGCTATCCAAGATAAAGTCACTCCAAAGCAGAGGTCATCAGCCTCCTTGTAACTGAAGTTGGAAAATCTCTAATGCAGGATTTAACGTTTTCATATTTCCTGAGTTTATCCTGAAGTGTTACTACTCCTGTTCTGTAGTTCACTTTATCTCCATTTTCTATGGTGATGTTTTGTTCTTTCTCTAATTATTGCCAAGGGAAACCATTAGAAATCCAGGGTTATTTTAAGACCTAAATAGGACTAAATATCCAAAAGTTAAATGGAAGTAAATTAGTATAAAGTAATTTCATGCCAATAAAATGAGATATTTGTGAGAGATCACTGTATTTCTCAGTCACTTGGGAAAAAGTCCAGGTATACTAGATTCCTTCTGTTTTTGTCTGACCAGCGTCTACTTCCCCTTCTTCTAGTAACAGAAACAACACCTCTTCTGCTTCAGCATCATGGGGTTTGAATGGGACTGACTCAAGTCCTTAGCCTCAGGAATGGATGATTGCCCTTTAAAGTGAAATTTGGCCAAATTGTGGCCTAGGGGCAATAGTGGAGTACAATTGATCTATTAAAATGAAATTGCCAGACTCAAGTGGTCATTCAGAGCACTTCATCCCCTGACCTTGGTAATTACTCAGGGATAAAAAGGAGCTAACAGTAGCCATTCCAGGAACTTTGGCCAAAGTGACAAGAACAGAGGCACTTTTATTCTTATGATGTTATTAAGCTAAATTTGGACTATTTACCATCTTTGACACCATTTGAATATTACCTGCATAAGAATTAAGAAAACACAGAGGAAAGAAAGTTGAGAGCTGAAATGAATCAACTTTCTGACAACATTGTTAGATCACTGGGATCCAGGCATACCTCCAAGCAAACACCCCCCAAATTTACATTTACAAGAATCAATACATTTATGTGGTGTCTAAGCTCTTTTGGATTTCTGTCGTTTACAGCCAAGAGTCCTAAATTGCCAAGTAAGGCAATAATTCTATAAGCTACAGTTCAGGTTACATATTCCCTAACTTAAATTCTTGTAAATTTGAGTTGGGTAGAGAATTTGGAGATGTGAAGTAAATATCGTCTTCTAGCTGTGGTTTATAAGCTGGTATTATTACATGCTTCCAAAATAAATGAAAGAAACTAGGTAAACTATTGTGAAAATCTTTGAACATGAAAAATTAGTGCTTTATTAGCATTAAAAGGAACTTTGGAATCTACGTAGTCAGCATAATGCATTATGGTTGCTAGACCACTCAAGTCTGGCAATTTCATTTTAATAGATCAATTCTGCCCCACTATTGCTCCTAGGCTACAACTTGGACAAATTTCACTTTAAAGGGCATATTATGGCAAAGATCCAAACCCTTTCACAGCAAAAGCTGAATACTAATGGAATTGTTGTGATTTAAAACTGTGAAACGCAATCTATTTTTCAATGGAGGAAAAAAACAGAACCACAAATATTTCCAATGTCTTAACTCAACCTTGAAGGATATTTTTGCATTTTTATTCATTATTTAATGATGAGAGATACTGTAAGAAGAGTTTCGGGTAGTGTCAGAGCTTCTGATTAGAAGACCTAGTAGTCTTCTAGCTAGTAGATTTTTGGCAATGCCACCTACTAGCTGGGCGACCTAGACCAAGTTACTTAATATCTTGTACCACCAGTACTAAATTGTAGCATAGATATTAAATGAGAAGATACTTGTAAAATATTTTTCTGAGTCGGCATATGGAGAATGTTCAATAAATGGCTATTGTTGCTATTATTATTGTTGGTAGTAACACTAGGAAAAATAGTATTACTACTAGTAGAGTATTAACTTTCAATTTTGGTTTCAGTGATTGGAAATTTTTACATGCATTATATTTTTTCCTTCCTTTCTTCCTACCCTTCTTTCTTCTTTCCTATCTTCCTTTTTTATTCTTTTATTTTCTTTTTATTTTTCTTCCTTCCTTTATTATAATTTGAAAATATCAGAAGAAACTGCTCTAGGAGAAACCTTAGGTATGTAAAATAAAAGTGGCCCTTATTTCACAAAGAACAAAGACAACTTTTAAATGCCAAAGGATTTTTCCAAAATATAATTATGTAAAATAACTCACAAATCTAATAATCTATACTTCCCAACTCAAAGTCTTTGATTCATAGATTGCAAAAACTTCAAACTTTCATAAGAAAATTTGTTTCTAAAATATACCTTAAATTTGGGAAATAAAGGTAGAGAAGTTGCTTCCTAGTGTAAAAAAGGATAATAATATTTCCTGATTAGAAAACAAAGATTTGGGATTGAGTAATAAAGAAATTCAATCTCTAAGTTTATCTCTAACTTTCATTGCATATTTACTGGCCTTTATAACTTTAAAAAATATAGCATCATCCAACAAAAATAACACTGGAAAAACCTTAGAATTCTCATAAAACCAACACAAGTTAGCAACAGAGGAGAGGTAAGGATTGTTCTGGTTGTGTAAAGAGGCAATGGTAAAAGGGCAAGGTTAGAAGAAGGGAGACAATTATTGAGAAATTTCTTGAGGTCATTTACATATTTACAAGATAATGATGAAGGCTTGGACCAGGAGCATAGCAGTGAAGAGTATGAAAAGTGGTTGGATTTTGGATATGGTTTGGGGGTGAGGTGATAGAACTCACTGATGGATTAGCTATGGGGAATGAAGTAGAAAGAGAAGTAGAGAACAACTCCAAGGTTTAGGGACTGAGTGACTGGAAGTACTATGATGTCACTTATTGAAATGGGGAAAGTTTATGTGGCAAGTTAAGTAGATAGTTGCCAAGCAGGCTGGAGAAGAACGGTATTCCAAACAAAGGTAACATCAACATCCTTTACCAAGGCATAAAGGCTTTAAAGAGCCTGGCATATGCATGGAAAGACAACATATTTGAAATGGAGGACATGAAGAGTACTGGTGAGGATAGGGCAGGTTGATAAATGGGGCTAAAGATGTTACAAAGGGTTAGATTACTCTGATTGGACTTGCTCCTTTAGGTTGGAGAGGGATAATGAGCCATGTAGGGGTTTAAAGCAACTAGTCTTCTATAAAATAAATCAAAGAATTCGGAAATAAAGAAGCTACAGCAAAGGAATTGTTTATGCATATTGAATTAACCTAAATATATATCTCCATATTTTAAAAAGGGGTAAAATTAAGGTTACAGAACAGAATTTAAATATTATACAAATATGATAAATGAAAAATAATATAACCAACAAGAATCAGACTAAAGGAATATGAAGGGCAAGAATGAATAACAATATCTAATACTTGCAGAGGGCTCATTCATTTTTCTTAAGTGTTCTATGACTCAGTCCTCACAAAGCTCTTTTGAGATATCTGCTATTACTCTTGCTAAAATACAGTTGAGAAAACTGAGGCATGCAGAGCTTAAGAAATATGCCCAAATGTATATAGCTATTGCGTGATAGAGACGGGATTTAAATGTAGCATTTTTATGTCAGAGTCCATAGCTTTTAACCATTATTTAAAAGACTAGTCTCTGAAGAGCATGGGGGGAATCTTTCATAACAGGAAGTCAGTTTATCCTGAGTGAAACTAAAGCATGGGTTTAAATAAGCTCCTTCTTAATATTTTCTATAATGAAGGCATGTTTATCATAAGTTCAGTAACTACTACAGTTTTAATCTGATTTCCTTTTTTTCTATTAAATTCCTTCCAAGTACAGTTAAATTAAACACATTTTATTTAAATATTCCATTATTATCGAATTATATTGACAAATCCCCTTTCCTCTCAACATATCTCTTTTCTGTATATATTCTTAAGGGATACCTGGAATGAGGTTTACAAAGTGGTAACAGTGGTTATGTTTGTGTTCTGGTGTTTCAAATGATTTGTCACTATTTTTCTTTATATTTTCTTTATTGATTGATTTTTAAATTATGGAATTTGTATTATTTCAGTAAATTATAAATCACTATTATTATAGAAGAAAAAAAGGTGGAATGTGGATGAGGATGAGAAGAGCATACCATTGATGAGGCTCATTTGTTCTGTGCTTACAATTGTTTGAAAAGGAAAACACTTTTCATCTCCAACAAGTACAGATCTCTTCTCTAGGTTACAAGTATTAATTCCATATATAAAAATAATGACTGTCTTCTTTTAGCTACAATAGTTGCGAAAATTTAAATACTTCATCATTCACTAGGGCAACACATATATATTGGGACAACAATGGAAAACACTTTATACAAACAGTGAGCCAGGAAACAAATTTGCTATAATCTTGAGGATATTGAATTATTTAACAAAGTAGAGGTAAGTTCCTTAAAAATTCAATCATTTGTATAATGAAGAGGAAAGAAGACTGTTTTTACTGAGAGATTATGTTGAGTCACAGATCTGGAGTCTAGTCCTGGTTCTGTAACAGAGCTCTCAATGACTCGGTCAAACTATTTTTCCAGGATTTTGTGTTCCTACAAAAATGAAACTTTTTTCTTCCAGTGGTAGACTGGAGATTTGCTTTCTGGAGAAGTTGCACAAGACAGGCTCCATACTTAAGGAATCAGGCACAACTGAGGGTGGAAGTAAGGTTCCAAGAGCATCACATAAGAGTCTGCAAACTAAGTGATCAAATTCTCAAAACCCCTCCCCTACCCCATCTGCATCTAGTGCTTCAGCTTTTTAAGACTTTACTCAATTAAATCATATGAAATTGCCAATACTCAACATTTTTAGCCTATAAAAATGGTATATTCATGTAATTTATTTAACATAAACAAACATCAAAGGATCATTAGACATTTCAGAAAAGTCTCAAACATGCAAAGCAGAGTCCAAAACAAACAAATGAAAAAACCCACAGATGAAATAGGGTCAAAAGAAAACACACAAAAAAGTTTTAGCCATTATATTCATGAATTGAGAAAAATATCCTATAATTTTTAAAAGCCACAACCAGAGATGATAAAAGAAATATTGAAAATGAAAAAAATATGAGAGCAGAAATTAAAAGTTCATGAAATAAAATTATGGAAATAAAGGTAAGAAAATTGCATAGAAAGTCTAGGAGATATAATTTTCAAAAATTGGAGTTTTGATGAGAAAAAATAAATTAAAACTGTAGAAAATTTCCCAGAACTAAATACAGGTATATCTTGTTTTATTGCACTTTGCTTTATTGCCCTTTGCAGATATTGCATTTTTTTTTCTTAACATCTTTATTGGAGTATAATTGCTTTACAATGGTGTGTTACTTTCTGCTTTATACCAAAGTGAATCAGCTATACGTATACATACATCCCCATATCTCCTCCCTCTTGCGTCTCCCTCCTACCCTCCCTATCCCACCCCACTAGGTGGTCACAAAACACCAAGCTGATCTCCCTGTACTATGCGGCTGCTTCCAACTAGCTATTTTACATTTGGTAGTATATATAAGTCCATGCCACTCTCTCACTTCGTCCCAGCTTACCCTTCCCCCTCCCTGTGTCCTCAAGTCCATTCTCTACGTCTGCTTCTTTATTCCTGTCCTGCCCCTAAGTTCTTCACAACCTTTTTTTTTTCTTAGATTCCATATATATGTGTTAGCATACGGTATTTGTTATTCTTTTTCTGACTTACTTCACTCTGTATGACAGACTCTAGGTCCATCCACCTCTACAAATAACTCAATTTCATTTCTTTTTATGGCTGAGTAATATTCCATTGTATATATGTGCCACGTTTTCTTTATCCATTCATCTGCTGATGGAAACTTATGTTGCTTCCATGTCCTGGCTATTCTAATTAGAGGTGCAATGAACCTTGTGGTACATGACTCTTTTTGAATTATGGTTTTCTCAGGGTATATGCCCAGTAGTGGGATTGCTGGGTCGAACGGTAATTCTATTTTTAGTTTTTTAAGGAATCTCTATACTGTTCTCCATAGTGGCTGTATCAATTTATATTCCCACCAAGAGTGCAAGAGG
>NC_041215.1:115461158-115526526 GCF_002837175.3 Physeter macrocephalus
ATTTCTCTAATGATTAGTGATGTTGAGCAACCTTTCATGTGTTTGTTGGCAATCTGTATATCTTCTTTGGAGAAATGTCTATTTAGGTCTTCTGCCCATTTTTGGACTGGGTTGTTTGTTTTTTTTGATATTGAGCTGCATGAGCTGCTTGTAAATTTTGGAGATTAATCTTTGTCAGTTGCTTCATTTGAAAATATTTTCTCCCATTCTGAGGGTTGTCTTCTCGTCTTGCTATGTTTTCCCTTGCTGTGCAAAAGCTTTTAAGCTGGGCTTCTCTGGTGGTGCAGTGGTTAAGAATCCGCCTGCCAATGCAGGGGACACGGGTTCAAGCCCTGCTCTGGGAGGATCCCAGATGCCACAGAGCAACTAAGCCCGTGCCCCACAACTACTGAGCCTGTGCACTAGAGCCCGCATGCAACAACTACTGAAGCCTGCATGCCTAGAGCCCATGCTCCACAACAAGAAAAGCTACCGCAATGAGAAGCCCTTGCACCACAGCAAAGAATAGACCCTGCTTGCTGCAACTAGAGAAAACCTGCATGCAGCATCGAAGACCCAATGCAGCCAAAAATAAATAAAATAAAAATAAATTTATTTTTTTTAAAAAAAGCTTTTAAGTTTCATTAGGTCCCATTTGTTTATTTTTGTTTTTGTTTCCATTTCTCTAAGAGGTGGGTCAAAAACGATCTTGCTGTGATTTTTGTCATACAGTGTTCTGCCTATGTTTTCCTCTAAGAGTTTTATAGTCTCTGCCCTTACATTTAGGTCTTTAATCCATTTTGAGTTTATTTTTGTGTATTGTGTTAGGGAGTGTTCTAATTTCATTCTTTTACATGTAGCTGTCCAGTTTTCCCAGCACCACTTATTGAGGAGGCTGTCTTTTCTCCATTGTATATTCTTGACTCCTATATCAAAAGTAAGGTGACCGTATGTGTGTGGGTTTATCTCTGGGCTTTCTGTCCTGTTCCATTGATCTATATTTCTGTTTTTGTGTCAGTACCATACTGTCTTGATGACTATAGATTTGTAATATAGTCTGAATTCTGGGAGCCTGATTCCTCCAGCTCTGTTTTTCTTTCACAAGGTTGCTTTGGCTATTCATGGTCTTTTGTGTTTCCATTCAAATTGTGAAAGTTTTTGTTCAAGTTCTGTGAAAAATGCCATTGGTAGTTTGATAGGGATTGCACTGAATCTGTAGTTTGCTTTAGGTAGTGTAGTTATTTTCACAATGTTGATTCTTCCAACCCAAGAACATCGTATATCTCTCCATCTGTTTGTATCATCTTTAATTTCTTATAGTTCTATGTATCTTATAGTTTTCTGCATACAGGTCTTTTTTTCTCCTTAGGTAGGTTTATTCCTAGGTATTTTATTCTTTTTGTTGCAATGGTAAATGAGAGTGTTTCCTTAATTTCTCTTTAAGATTTTTCATCATTAGTGTATAGGAATGCAAGAGATTTCTGTGCATTAATTTTTTATCCTGCTACTTTACCAAATTCTTTGATTAGCTCTAGTAATTTTCTGGTAGCATCTTTAGGATTCTCCCTGTATAGTGTCATGTCATCTGCAAACAGTGACAGCTTTACTTCTTCTTTTCCAATTTGGATTCCATTTATTTCTTTTTCATCTCTGATTGCTGTGGCTAAAACTTCCAAAACTATGTTGAATAATAGTGGTGAGAGTGGGCAAGCTTTTCTTGTTCCTGATCTTCGTGGAAATGGTTTCAGCTTTTCACCATTGAGAACAATGTTGGCTGTGGGTTTGTCATATATGGCCTTTATTATCTTGAGGTAAGCTCCCTCTGTGCCTACTTTCTGGAGAGTTTTTATCATAAATGGGTGTTGAATTTTGTCAAAAGCTTTTTCTGCATCTGTTGAGATGATCATATGGTTGTTATCCTTCTATTTGTTAATGTGGTCTATCACATTGATTGATTTGCATATACTGAAGAATCCTTGCATTCCTGGGATAAACCCCACTTGATCATGGTGTATGATCCTTTTAATGTGCTGTTGGATTCTGTTTGTTAGTATTTTGTTGAGGATTTTTGCGTCTTCGTTCATCAGTGATATTGGTATGTAGTTTTCTTTTTTTGTGACATCTTTTTCTGGTTTTGGTATCAGGGTGATGGTGGCCTCGTAGAATGGGTTGGGGAGTGTTCCTCCCTCTGTAATATTTTGGAAGAGCTTGAGAAGGATGGGTGTTAGCTCTTCTCTAAATGTTTGATAGAAGTCCCCTGTGAAGCCATCTGGTCCTGGGCTTTTCTTTGTTGGAAGATTTTTAATCACAGTCTCAATTTCAGTGCTTGTGATTGGTCTGTTTATATTTTCTGTTTCTTCCTGGTTCAGTCTCAGAAGGTTGTGCTTTTCTAAGGATTTGTCCATTTCTTCCAGGTTGTCTCTTTTATTAGCATATAGTTGCTTGTAGTAATCTCTCATGATCCTTTGTATTTCTGCAGTGTCAGTTGTTGCTTCTCCTTTTCATTTCTAATTCTATTGATTTGAGTCTTCTCCCTTATTTTCTTGATGCGTCTGGCTAATGGTTTATCAATTTGGTTTATCTGCTCAAAGAACCAGCTTTTAGTTTTATTGATCTTTGCTATTGTTTCCATCATTTCTTTTTCATTTATTTCTGATCTGATATTTATGATTTCTTTCCTTCTCTCTAATTGCTTTAGTTTAAGGTTAATTTGTTTATTTGAGATGTTTCTTGTTTCTTGAGGTAGGATTGTATTGCTATAAACTTCCCTCTTAGAACTGCTTTTGCTGCAACCCATTGGTTTTGGGTCGTTGTGTTTTCATTGCCATTTGTTTCTCAGTATTTTTTGATTTCCTCTGATTTCTTCAGTGATCTCTTGGTCATTAAGTAGTGTATTGTTTAGCCTCCATGTGTTTGTATTTTTTACAGATTTTTTCCTGTAATTGATATCTAGTCTCATAGGGTTGTGGTTGGAAAAGATACTTGATATGATTTCAGTTTTCTTAAATTTACCAAGGCTTGATTTGTGACCCAAGTTATGATCTATCCTGGAGAATGATCCATGAGCACTTGAGAAGAAAGTGTATTCTGTTGCTGTTGGATGGAATGTCCTATAAATATCAATTAAGTCCAACTTCTTTAATGTATCATTTAAAGTTTGTGTTTCCTTATTTATTTTCATTTTGGATGACCTGTCTACTGGTGAAAGTGGGGTGTTAAAGTACCCTACTATGATTGTGTTAGTGTAGATTTCCCCTTTTATGTCCATTAACATTTGCCTTATGTATTGAAGTGCTCCTATGTTAGGTGCATAAATATTTACAATTGTTATATCTTCTTCTTGGAATGATCCCTTGATCATTACGTAGTGTCCTTCCTTGTCTCTTGTAATAGTCTTTATTTTAAAGTCTACTTTGTCTGACATGAGAATTGCTACTCCAGCTTTCTTTCGATTTCCTTTTGCATGGAATATCTTTTTCCATCCCTTCACTTTCAGTCTGTATGTGTCCCTAGGTCTGAAGTGGGTCTCTTGTAGACAGCATATATACAGGTTTTGTTTTTGTATCCATTCAGCCAGTCTATTTCTTTGTTTGGAGGATTTAATCCATTTACATTTAAGGTAGTTATCAGTATGTATGTTCCTATTACCATTTTCTTAATTGTTTTGGGTTTGTTATTGTAGGTCTTTTCCTTCTCTTGTGTTTCCTGCCTAGAGAAGTTCCTTTAGCATTTGTTGTAAAGCTGGTTTGGTTGTGCTGAGTTCTCTTACGTTTTGCTTGTCTGTAAAGCTTTTAATTTCTCCATCCAATTTGAATGAGATCCTTGCTGGGTAGAGTAATCTTGGTTCTAGGTTTTTCCCTTTCATCCCTTTAAATATGTCCTGCCATTCCCTTCTGGCTTGCAGAGTTTCTGCTGAAAGATCAGCTGTTAACCTTATGGGGATTCACTTGTATGTTATTTTTTGTTTTTCCCTTGCTGTTTTTAACATTTTTTCTTTGTATTTAATTTTTGATACTTTGATTAATATGTGACTTGGCATGTTTCTCCTTGGATTTATCCTGTATGGGACTCTGTATTCTGCTATTTATTCCTTCTAGAGAATTTTTAATTTCATTCATTGTGTTGTTCATCATTTTTTGTTTGCTCTTTATTTCTTGTAGGTCCTTGTTAAATGTTTCTTGTATTTTCTCCATTCTATTTCCAAGATTTTGGATCATCCTTACTACCATTACTCTGAATTATTTTCAGGTAGACTGCCTATTTCCTCTTCATTTGTTTGGGCTGGTGGGTTTTTGCCTTGCTCCTTCATCTACTGTGTGTTTCTGTGTCTTCTCCTTTTGCTTAACTTACTGTATTTGAGGTCTCCTTTTCGCAAGCTGCAGGAGACTGCCTATTTCCTCTTCATTTGTTTGGTCTGGTGGGTTTTTGCCTTGCTCCTTCATCTACTGTGTGTTTCTGTGTCTTCTCCTTTTGCTTAACTTACTGTATTTGAGGTCTCCTTTTCGCAAGCTGCAGGTTCATAGTCCCTGTTTTTCTTTTGGTGTCTGCCCCCAGTGAGTAGGGTTGGTTCAGTGGGTTGTGTAGGCTTCCTGGTGGAGGGGACTAGTGCCTGTGTTCTGGTAGATGAGTCTGGATCTTCTCTTTCTGTTGGGCAGGACCGCATCCGGTGGTGTGTCTTGGGGTGTCTGTGACCTTATTATGATTTTAGACAGCCTCTCTGCTAATTGGTGGGGTTATGTTCCTGTCTTGCTAGTTGTTTGGCATAGTGTGTCCAGCACCATAGCTTTCTGATTGTTGAGTGGAGCTGGGTTCTAGCATTGAGGTGGAGATCTCTGGGAGAACTTTCGCCATTTGATATTATGTGGAGCCGGGAGGTCTCTGGTGGACCAATGTCCTGAACTTGGCTCTCCCACCTCAGAGACACAGGCCTGACACCCAGCCGGAGCACCAAGACCCTGTCAGCCACACGGCTCAGAAGAAAAGGGAGAGAAAAAGAAAGAATAAAATAAAATAAAATAAAGTTATTAAAATAAAAAATTATTATTCAAAATTAAAAAATATAAAAGTATTTAAAAAAAGAAAAAAAATAAGAGAGCAAGCAAACAAAAGAACAAATCCACCAATGATAACAAGCGCTAAAAACTATACTAAAAAAAAAAAAAATGGACAGACAGAACCCTAGGACAAATTGTAAAAGCAAAGCTATACAGACAAAAATCACACAAAGAAGGATATACATACACACTCACAAAAAGAGAAAAAGGAAAAATATATTTATATCTATGTATTTAAAAAAAGGAGGAAGAGAGCAACCAAATCAATTTACAAATCTACCAATGATAATAAACTCTAAATACTCAACTAAGATAAACATAAAACCAGAAACAAATTAGATGCAGAAAGCAAACCCCAAGTCTACCATTGCTCCCAAAGTCCACTGCCTCAGTTTTGGGATGATTCATTGTCTATTCAGGTATTCCACAGATGCAGGGTACATCAGGTTGATTGTGGAGATTTAATCCACTGCTCCTGAGGCTGCTGGGAGAAATTTCCCTTTCTCTCCTTTATTCACACAACTCCTGGGGTTCAGCTTTGGATTTGGCCCTGCCTCTGTGTGTAGGTCGCCTGGGAGCGTCTGTTCCTCACTCAGACAGGATGGGGTTAAAGTAGCAGCTGATTAGGGGGTTCTGGCTCACTCAGGCCGGGGGGAGGGAAGGGTAGGGAATGCGGGGCGAGCTTGCGGCAGCAGAGGCCTGCATGACATTACAACAGCCTGAGGTACGCCATGTGTTCTCCTGGGGAAGTTGTCCCTCGACCACAGGACCCTGGAAGTGGTGGGCTGCACAGGCTCCCGGAGGGGAGTTGTGGACAGTGACCTGTGCTTGTGCACAGGCTTCTTGGTGGCTGCAGCAACAGCCTTAGTGTTTCATGCCCATCTCTGGTGTCCACGCTGATAGCTGCGAGTTGTGCCCATCTCTCGAGCTTGTTTAGGCAGTGCTCTGATTCCCCTTTCCTCATGCACCCTGAAACAATGGTCTCTTGCCTCTTAGGCACCTCCAGACATTTTTCTGGACTCCCTCCCAGCTAGCTGTGGCACACTAGTCCCCTTCAGGCCATGTTCACACAGCCAACCCCAGTCCTCTCCCTGGGATCTGACCTTCGAAGCCCAAGCCTCAGCTCCGAGGCCCCACCCGTCCCAGTTAGTAGGTGAGTAGACAAGCCTCTCGGGCTGGTGAGTGCTGGTCGGCACTGATCCTCTGTGTGGGAATCTCTCTGCTTTGCTCCTGCACACCTGCTGCTGTGCTCTCCTCTGTGGCTCTGAAGCTTCCCCACTGCCACCCCCATCTCCGCCAGTGAAGGCACTTCCTAGTGTTTGGAAACTTTTCCTCCTTCACAGCTCCCTCCCAGAGTGGCAGGTCCCGTCCGTATTCTTTTGTCTTGTTTTTTCTTTTTTCTTTTGCCCTACCCAGGTACGTGGGTAGTTTCTTGCCTTTGGGGAAGTCTGATGTCTTCTGCCAGCATTCAGTAAGTGTTCTGTAGGAACTGTTCCACATGTAGATGTATTTCTGATGTATTTGTGGGGAGGAACGTTATCTCCACCTCTTACTCCTCTGCCATCTTGAATGTCTCCCCAGATACTGCATTTTTTTACAGATTGAAAGTTCATGGCAACCTTGCATCAAGCAAGTTAACTGGTGCCATTTTCCCAACAGCATTATTTTTTAAATTAAGGTATGTATTGTTTTTTTAGACATAATGCTACCGCACACTTAATAGACTACGGTATAGTGTAAACATAACTTTTATATGCACTGGGAAACCAAAAAAAATTGAATGATTTGCATTATTGTGATTTTTGCTTTATTTTCGTGGCCTGGAGCCAGACCCACACTAACGCCAAGATATTCTTGTAATGTGAATTCCCAGATTGACATGACTCTCGTGAGCCCATACAATGATTAAAATAAAACTTATACTAAGGGAATCCTCAGAAATACACAATGCTTTTCAAGTTTTGAAGAGAAATTATTTTCAATTTATAAGTCTATACTCAGACCAACTATTAATCAAGGGTGAGAGTAGAAGAGAAGTATTTTTTAAGCATGGACTTAAGACATTTATCTCTTATGAATCTCTCTCAGGAAGTTGTTGGATGGTATTTCCCACCAAAATGAGGAGGAAAACCAAGAAAAAGGTGTAGGAAAATCTTAGGATATTAATCCTCAGGATGATAGTGGCATTGAAGGCCTAGAAATGAAACGTCTAAATTGTAACTGTATAAAACAAGGGTCCAAAAAGACATAACTCAAAGAACAAAATAATAATTGATTTTTAAAATGTATCAAGTGGAGAATTTTAGCTTTGTTAGAAAGTTAGGAAGTAAATTAATAGTTGGTATATAGGAAACTAAAGAAACAAAAACAAAGGCAAATATAATCTTTAGGAAAAACATAAAGTTCTATAAGAAGCAAAATGCAATTATCACTATATTGATCATCTCTAAATAATATTTACATAATTATATTAATAATATAAACTTGAAATATTTATTTAGCTCCAAATGGTGGAATCTCTATTAGAAGAATAAGACTGAAGAGTGTGTGAGTGTGTGTCAGAGGCAGTGTGGCAGGGTTGACAGGGCAGGTGTGTACAGAGCTAAATTCTTACCTTTCATAATGGGAAGTTCATAGATAGTGTCTAAAATGAAAGAATCAAGAAATAGTAATAGAGCGTGTTACTTGAAAATGCAGAATTAAATACTAGAATGTATAGCTTAAAGTGTTGCTTATGGTTGCCTTAGGGTACAGGGAAGTGGAATGAGATTGGGTGGGTCAGGGTTCTGTTGTTTTTATTATAAACTCAGTAGTATTATTGGACTTTAAAAATGTATATACATATATAAAATCTCTTCTGGTAACAAATTTTCATATATCTATGAAAGCAATGATCATACCTAAAAATGTACCAGGAAAATTTGATCTTTGGATCCAGAAAAAATCACATTCTCATGATATATCTTCAAGTCAGGAAGAGAAGCATAACTTTGAAAATAAAGTGATCACATAAAAGTTAGATCAGCAAGTATCTAGCTTTTATATATATATATATATATATATATATATATATATATATATATATATATTCACCAGACAATGTCTGCATGGCCAGGAAATAGTGAAACTAGATTTTGATCTATACTAGGAGCAGTCTCAACTCATCCCTCCCTCGTTTCCCCAATAATCCAGTTTGATGAAATTTAACTGAGTTTAGAGTCTGCCATTTGTTCAGAGTGATGATTTAATTTATACTTCTTATAGGACCTTATTCACTGTTTATCCAAGTTGTAAGTGACAGTTTGGGAATCCTTCTGTGCCTCTCCCCATGGCGTCACCTCATGTGACCTCCTTATTGGCCTAAGCTGGCTTTCATTGAGAATCTCCTGAGGGAAGCTACTATTTAATGACACTTGGGCTCTCAAAATTCTTTCCTCTGTCAGAAGGGCACCCTACACGTACATGCACACACACGCATGCACGCATGCACACAAGCACAGATCCTTAGAATAATATGTCAAAATTATAGCAACTCATAATGGAGCATATGTGCTCCATATCTTTTTAGTTTGCAGCAGTCAACAACAGGTTATTTGTGTCATTAATATGTATAAAACTGTCCTTTAAGCTTGGTTAAATTATTTGTTATATTTATTTCCCACAAGTGATTTTTGTACATTACTTAATACTATGAAACACATTCACTCTTGTTACTTTTAAATTAATTCATAGGCAGCTTCATCAAGCTTCCTCTTGCCTTTTTATTCAACTGAGAAAGATTTTAAAATACTGTATTCTGAAAGAGGATTTTTAATTTGTTGTTCATTTTTACCTTACCCCTAAATGAGACTTCGTTGTTATAATCATCACCTAGTACATATTCAAAGTACACTCAAGATTTGATGATTCTTTCACTAGCTATTGATGTAGCTTAATCTATATTAAGGAGGGGAAGTTCTTAACACTACTTAAACCACTGCTATGCAGGTTATCTTAGAATTCTTTGTGACCTTCAAAGATGATGCTTGCTCACAGGCCCCACCCTCCTTCCAAAGGAGGAACATTAAGAAGAAGCTACTATTTCTTGCATTGCACCCATTTGCTCTATATGGACCCAGTTTAATAAATGTTTTCACAAAAAAGAAGTGACCAAACTGATTATTTCCTATTTTTGCAAAGTCAAAAGTCACTGAAATTTGGATTACTACCAAAAAATATGATCTCAAAATGCAGCCACTGGATCAGGATTTTCACAGGTGGATTAGACTGAGGATTGAGGGTCCAGCTGCTGAAATGTATGAAGAAAGACAGGCAATGACTAAGGAGCATGAAAATATTGATACTCTAAAGATTTAATGATTCCTGTACTAGTTCTCGATGTATTTTAATCAGTGTTAAGAAAGGAAGTTATAATACAACTTAAGCTATTGCTATAATTTTTTTCTTAAAATTCTTTATGACCATGAAAGGCAAAGGGAAAAAAAACTGTATAGTCAGAAAATCAGTTGCGGTAAGCAGAAATGCAAGTGCTGTATACAGAATTCTATACAGAATCCTTGCTGAGAAAGGAAAGAGAATAAGAGAAGATATAAAACAATAAAGGAAAAAGAGCTTGTGAAGAGGATTTTGGGGACTTCCCTGGTGGTCAAGACTCTGTGCTTCCACTGCAAGGAGCGTGGGTTCCACCTCTGGTCATGGAACTAAGATCCCGCATGCCTTATGGTGCGGCCCAAAAAAAAAGGAAGAGGCTTTTGGATTTGAAAAATAAAATGGGGAAAGGTGGCTTACTCATTGCAAGTGTATATACTTAAGAGACTACAGGGGCATAATATCTGAAGTAAGAATTGACCTAAAACTTCTGAGACCTGTGATTACCAATTATGATATATAGTTTTGACAAAGAGATCACAATATTAGACTGCAATAGTTCGGAGACCAAAGTGTCCCTTTATGTAACAGTTTTTTTTTTTTCTTATGTGCATTAAGAGAGGTCTTACATCAAAAATCAAATAATTTATTTGATTTCAAATATTCTCTTTGCAATTTACTTTATAAATTTTTTTCATTTGTTTTGTTTAATTTTGTTTATTTTATAGTTACATTTCTCCTAATGAGTGTACCCTATATTTTATAATATCAACAAAAACTATTGCTATAATAACTCCTTAAAAAAGTTTTGACAGTCCTAATAAAGTCTGTCATTATTTTATTCGTTTCATTTTCCCATATTTATCCTTAATAATTATGAAGGAAGAGATTTTAGGAATTCCCATGACTCATCCAATAAGGCATCCATTGGCATTAAACCATATCTTAACCCATTAAACCATATCTTAACAGGGTGCAAAAGTTAGAGAAGACTTATTGCAATTTGAAAAAAATGTTAAACTATATTACCACAAATTAATATTTAATAATGCATTGGGAGAAAATAAAAGAAAACTGTCTTAGAGGACTGAGAAAAAAACCACAGTACACTGCAAAGAGAGGCATAAATATAGACAGGCTGATGGGAAATAAAAACCCACCTTCTACTTAGTAACTGTATGCTCTTAACTATGAGTTCTAGTAAGACCACAGCTCTTTGATTGTCAGGGGAAGGGGGCTACACACAGAACCATCATGCAGTGGGGCACCATCTGGTGACAGAATGAATAAAAACCACAAATAGAGCTGATTAAATCTGCATGAATTCCGTACCCAAAGATGGGGGAGGATAAAGCAGGGAATCAAAGTAAAGGCAGTTACATTCCTTCCAGTTTCTCTCTCTGGCATTCTCCCACATTGAATTCTAACAACTGTCTTCCTAATTAACTTTCTCCCTAACACCAGACTTATGGAATATCCAACTGAAGAAAAATCAGGTTTGTTTAACTTTTTCAAGAGAAGTAAACGCATTTTGAGCGAGTCTTTAAGCTTGGAACATTTCCCAAGCTGTCTTCACTAACTCTTAGCACTCAAAAAGTCGTCGCTTGCCCTTTGTTAAAGAAAAGAAAATCCAGTATTTTTAAGACTTTATCACCTGGAGCTAGAATTTGGACCTTTTATTATTTAATTTTAGAATTTTCTATATACCCTTAATGTGAAGTACAGAGAAAGATGCTTATAAAGTCAAAGAAATGTAATGAAAGGATATTGCAGAAATAATCAACTAGGATCAAACTACTTTGCAAAGTTGCCATAGTGTAGTCATTAGTAGAGTATGGATCAATTCACCTCAAACTCCATTCCATCCACATGAAGCAAGGGCAAGAGAAACGTTTCTGGGTTTGATTTGGTTTGATTTGTTAATGCGAATTGTCCCAGTGTCCTATTGGTATTTAAATGTTTGTAGTTACAGTAGAAGAACAATGAAGTCTGTGCTTCAAAAGAGGCTTTTTGCATGGTGTCCTGTCCCTTTAAAGTCAATAGCTTTTCTAAATTCTCAGGCTGACCCTAAATTAAAAAAAAAAAAAAAAAATTCTGAAGGAGACACTCCTGACACTCCAGAAATCCATTAGGCTGCAGAACTGAGTTAATCCTGTAAGTGTTTTACTGCACAGCAGACGTATGGTGGCTTTGGTGGATTATGGTCTTGCTGCCCTAATGGAATTCCTCTGAGCCCAGTGGGGGTTAGGGAAAGGTTCTTGACCACCCCCGCCCACGACTTCCCCCCAAGAAATTACTACTTTAAAGTCTAGGGAATGTGGTGATTTTTCTTTTCCTAAACACACTGTTTCACCTGTTTCAGTGAACTTGTACACTACCAGAAAAGCATAGCGGAACACAGAGGTAAGTAACCTGATTTTATTCATTTATTCGTTCATTCATTCACTCATTATTCAGCTATTTATTGAACAGATACTAAGTGTCAGCCAGGTACTTTGCTAGATAATAGAAAACTAACAACAACAACAAAAAAGGCAGATGTGGTCTTTGCTGTCATAGAGTCTATAACCTGGAGTTTGAGGCAGACATTAAACATTGCACAAATATTGCCCAATTCATTATTTCTACATTGTTTTAAGGTCTTAAAAGGAAAGGTACTGGGTGAGAAGAAAGTGTATAAAGCAGGACCTGATGTGGTAACATCTCTCATTTTTATACAGTTTATAAAATGTCTTCACATGTGAAATTGCGTTAAGTCCAAAAGACAGCCCCATGGAAGGAAGAGTGGTTGTTAATGTCATTGCACAGAAGAAGGGCTTAGAGGCTCTGAGACTAAGTGCACTTCACAAGGTCACAAATGAGTGGAACACATGGCCAGGAGCAGGGCTCAGGCCTTCCTTTCAGTACTCTTCCTTATATCACACTGCAGGCATTTTTGAAAATAAAACATTTGAGGAAGCTGTCAGTTTTGCTGGTTATCCCTCACAGAGCCATCTTCAGTGAAAAACAGCTGAACATAAGTTTTTATATTTCTTTTTAACATAGATTTTTATATTTAAGCCACTTGCCCAGAGTTACCCAGCTCTTTCAACGTAAAAATAATGACAATTTGGGTATAAAAATCTCCCCACTTCAAAAATTTTGGACAGCTTCATAACTAACACTTTAGTAAGAAATAACTCCTTTTGAGTTTTTCTGCTCTTTTCTTTCCCCCAAGTGGTAAAACGTGGAAGTAATCACATTGTTAAATGTTACAAGTAAAACTGGAAATTTTCATTGCGTCAAATTTGGGCTAGGAACAGGCAATTTATTTTCTCCTTTTAAAGTTCTTCTAAAAGTAATAAATATATACCTGATTTTTTTGGTAACAAATTAAAGCAATGAGAAAGGAAGTAAGAAAAACATGATTGTCTCACCTGGCCCACTTCCTTCACCAGATAAACACTGTTGACATTGTTGAACAGGTAAACACTGTTTGGCATAGATTATTCCAGAAGTTTGTTTTATATGTTAATTTTACTTTACAATTCTTGATATTATAAACAAGGCTGTAACAAATATATTTGTTCATATTTTTTGTGCACATACAAAAGCATTACTACACAGTAGATGTCTAGCAGTAAAGTTGCAGGTCAGTATTTTTTCACATAGCTTTTTGAGTACTGATATTGCCTTCCCAAAAGTCTGTGCCATCTTACACTACCAACAGCCTTGCATGTGACTGCCATCCTTTTTTTTCAGCTTTATTAAGTTATAATTGACAAAATTGTAAGATATTTAGTGAACGATGTGACGTTTTGATATACATATACAGTGTGAAAGAATTCCTCCGTCTAGTTAATTAACACATCTATGGCATCACTTATTTATCTTCTCTTTTTTTTTTTTTTGGTGAGAACAATTGAGTTTTACTCTCAGCAAATTTCAGCTCTACAATACAGTGTTATCAACCATAGTCACCATATTATAACTAGATCGTCAGAACTTATTCATCTTATAACTGAGAGTTTGTACCCTTTTATTAACCTCTCCCTACCCTCCAGTCCCTGGTAACCACTTTTTTGTCCTCTGTTTCTGTGAGTTCTACTTTTCTTTCCTTCAGATTTCACAACTACGTGATACCGTGAAGTATCTGTCTTTGTCTGGCTTATTTCACTTACCATAGCACTGTCCAGGTTCATTCATGTTGTTACAAATTATAGGGTTTCATTCTCTTTTAAGGGGAAATATTAGTCCATTAAATATGCATCACATCTTTATTCATTCATCTGTGAATGAATGGATGACTATTGTGAATAATGGCTATTGTGAGTAATGCTGCAATGAACACAGGAATGCTATCCTTTTTAATGTTTGTAATCTAATGGCAAAAACTTTGTCATTTAATTTGCATCCATCTGATTAGTAGTGACATTGTGTCGTGTTACATAATTTTTATTTCTCTATTTTTTCCTTTTTGAATCCTTTGCTAACTTTTCTACTCTTTGACTGTTGTGGATGAGTTTTCTTTTGTATTGATTTGAAGGACCTCTTTATGAATTATAGATATGTATATGTTTGTGTGTGTATAATATGAGTGTTGAAAATATTTTCTCCTGATCTCTCAATTGTGGTTTAATGTCACTTACATTTTTTCACTTCATAGTTATATTGTACATTTTTAAGCAGCTGTGTTGGATATTTCTGGTGTTTTCTTTGTTGCTTTTGGCTGTTTAACATTCATTTCACGTGTTTTAGGAAAAGAGCCTGATTTTCTCTTCTCCATTTGACAATCTGATAACACCATTGATTAAGATGCCCTACCCTCTTAAAACCTGTGTGCTGAAATGAGATTTATATTCTCTGCTAGACCAAATCCATTTGCTTTTTAATGAATTGGACTCATTTGCTTCATTATGGACATGAAACATCTGGATCATCATCAGCCTTCTACAAGCTAACTTCCATCTCTACAGAATTGCTATCGACCTACCAAAGAAAATCAAATGTTCACACACCCATAGAATCAGACAATCCTCAGACAGTCTGCTGGACAACACTCTGTATTCTGCTGAAAGGACAATCAGTAATCTTTTTCTTGCCTATTTCAAAAGTCTTTCATCATAATAACCCTTGAGTCATTGTCCTTACCATCTATGTTGGCCATACTAGATATATGGATATAATATCCTGTAGATATCTTTTAAGTTCAACTGGTCTATTGTGTCATTTAAGACCACTGTTGCCTTACTGATTTTCTGTCTGGATGATCTGTCCATTAATGTCAGTAGGGTGTTACTATTCCCTATTATTATTGTATTATTGTCAATGTCTCCCTTATGTCTGGTAGTATTTGCTTTATATATTTAGGTACTCCTGTATTGGGTATGTATATATTAATGAGTATAACATCCTCTTCTTGTATCGATCACTTTATCATTATATAATGCCCTTCTTTGTCTTTTGTTATAACCTTTGTTTTAAAGTCTAATTTGTCTGATATTAAGTATTGCTACCCCCTCTTTCTTGTCATTTCCATTTGCATGAAATATCTTTTTCCATCCCTTCATTTTCAGTTTGTGTGTGTCTTTAGCCCTGAAGCGAGTCTCTTGTAGGTGGCATATTGAAAGGTCTTGTTTTTGTATCCAATCAGCTACCCTATGTCTTTTGATCAGAGCATTTAGTTCATTGACATTTAAAGTAATTATTGATAGGTTTGTGCTTATTGCCATTTTATTACTTGCTTTCCAGTTGTTTTTGTAGTTCTTCTCTGTTCATTTCTTCTTTTTGTTTCTTTGTGGTTTGCTGATTTTCTTTAGTAGTATGCTTGAGTTCCCTTCTTTTTGTTTTTTTATCTGTTGTAGGTTTTTGATCTGTGGTAACCATGGGGTTCATATATGTTGATCCATAATTATATCTACTTGTTTTAAACTGATAGTCATTGAAGTTCAAACACATTCTAAAAGATCTACATTTTTTTCTCCCCTCCCCGATATTTTGTGTTTTTGATGTCATATTTTATATCTTCATGCTTATCCCTTAACTGTTTATTATAGTTATAGTTGTTTGGTTTTTACAGTTTTTTGTCTTTTAATCTATATACTGCCTTATTTAAGCAGTCTTCAATCCTTACTATATATCTGCTTTTCCTAGTGGGATTTTCCCTTTCCTATAGATTCTTACTTCCTTTTCATTTAGAGAGGACCCTTCAACATTTCTTTTAGGGTAGGTTTAGTATTGATGAATTCCTTTCGTTTTTGCTTGACTGAGAAGTTCTTTATTTCTCCTTCTATTCTAAGTTATAATCCTGCTGGGTAGAGTATCCTAGGTTACAGATTTTTCCCTTTCAGCACTTTGAATATATCATGCCACTGCCTTCTGGCTTGCTAAGTTTCTGCAGAGAAATCAGCTGATAGCCTTATGGGGATTCTCTTGTATATGACTCTTTGTTTATGTTTTACTGCCTTTAGAATCCTCTCTTTATCTTTAAATTTTGCCATTTTAATTACGATATGTCTTGGAGGGGGTCTGTTTGGGTTCATCTTCTTTGGGACCCTCTGTGCTTCCTGTACCTGGATAACTGTTTCCTTCTTCAGGCTTGGGAAGTTTTTAACGATAATTTCTTCAAGTATAATTTTAATCCCCTTCTCCCTCTCTCTTCTCCTCCTGAAACCCTTATAATGTGAATGTTGGCATGTTTAATATTTTCACAGAGAGCTTGTATATTGCTTTTGTTTCTTTTCTTTTTTTGTCTTTATTTCTTCTGTGCTGATTGGGTGATTTCCATTATTCTATCTTCCAGATCACTTACGCGTTCTTATGTGTCACTTAGTCTGCTATTGCTTCTAGAGTGTTTTTTATTTCAGATATTGAATTATTTATTTTTGACTGGGTCTTTCATATTTTCTAGTTTCTTTTTATAATGATCTGTGTTTAGATCGATTATCTTCCCTGATTCAGTCAGCACTTTTATTACCAATGTTTTAAATTCTTTATCTGGTAAATTGTTTATTTCTGTCTCATTATTTATTTTTTAGGGATTTTCTCTTGCTCTTTCAGTTGAGAGTAGTTCCTTTGCCTTTTCAAGTAACTTAACTTTCTCTGCCTCTAGTTACCTATTGTGGTCTTAAAGCAGGTGTTCTTATGTGGGAGTGTCTCCATGTAGACTGTGCATGCCCAGTGTATTTTGTGGGAGGGCTGGATTTGATGTAAACACCAGTCATGTCTTTCCTCAGTGAGTGCTGGCAGCTACCAGCTTGGTAGGAGGTGGGGCTGGAGACTGAGGAGCTAGAGCCTACACAGGGTGTAAGTTGGGACTTCCTCTCTGCTCAGTGACAGTCACCACCCTGTCAGGGGTGGGGTCTGCTTCCCAAGTTGCTAAAGCAGAAGCCCTGAGGGTCAGGCTTGAGCTGACTCTGTTTCCTTTAAGTGTTTGTTTTTCCTTCTACCTGCACTGAGGCCTTTGCTCCAAAGGAGGGGAGTGCTGAAGCAAGTGAGGCTTGTGAGCCTACGGAGGTCCAATGCTCTGCCTATGAAGCCATCTGTGGCTCTGATCAGATGCAACCCAAAGTGGCATCTTTTCTCTGGTCATGGTTGCCCCATACCTAGTGCTGCAAATGTGGTGTGGAGTGAGTGGGGCCAGGGTGTTTGCTTGGCTTGGGCTGGGACACAGAGAAAGGCAGTCATGGGAAACCAGGCAGCCAAGCTGCCTTCAGAAGTCTGGGCTGCTTCTGCTGCTTGAGTAAGTGCTAACAATGCCCACCACTGCCCCACCTGGGCCCCGCCCCAGGACCAGGTCGCCTCTGCATCCCAAGGTTGAGTCTTTTCCCAGGTCCTAGCCACCATAATACAGTGCCTTGCTATAGCATGGAGTAAGCAGGACTGGGGCATTTGCAGCATGGAGTAAGCAGGGCTGGGGCTCAGACTGGGGAACATAGCGAGGTGGTCATGGGAAACCTGGCAACCACTAGGACAGACCTCTCTCTACCCTGCCTGGGGGCAAGCCAGCATCCATACACTCCTCACAAGTGGAGCCCATGCTTCTTCAGCCTTCCTATTTGTCCCAGCAGTTCTCCAACGAGCCAAGGGAGCTTATCTCCTACAAGTAGGACCCCAGGACTGGGTTACCCCATCTGTGACTCTATCTGCTCACTCCCCAGGGAAGGCTCTGCCCGCGTGAGCTCCCTTTTCTTCCGAGTCCCCTCCCAGGGGCACAGGTCTTGACCTGGTCACTTTTCGTCCCCTCCTACCTGATTATGTGTGTATCATTCTCATAGCCTTGGTTATACAGCAGTCCTTCTGCCAGTTTCCAGTTAGTTTTCAGTGAGAATTATTCCACGTGTAGATGTATTTTCGATGTGTTCATGGGAGGAGGTAAGTACCACACCCTCTTACTCTGACATCTTGATCTCCTTCGCATAAAGATAATTTTTTAAAAGAAAATCAGCAAGCATTTATTGACTGTTTGGCCCTGTGATTAAACAGGGAATAACACCTAGATCTTGCACTCAAGGAGCTTACCCTATTCCTAAATCTGTGCCTAGGAATAAAATAGGCATTAGGAAGAAAAACGAGACTCAGAGTGGAGCAAGATTAGGACAAACTGGAACCCCCTGGCACCCCTGCATCTGTTCTTTATCACCTTTAACCAACAACCTGCAGAGTATAATAGCTGCTTCACTTCTGCCTCCCAAATTTCACGTAAAATGTCTCTAGTAGCCAATCCTAATCTGAAACATGTGGAAATATACTTTCAGTTTAGCTAAATTGACAGCATGAGCACACCATGGTCTACTCTTTGTCAATTTAGCATGTATATATGCCTCTTTTAAACATATTTAATTCTTAAGTAAAGATAATAACAAAATCATGCTTTGATCTAACATGATGCAACCATCACTGATACAACCAAAAACATGTTAAAACTTCTTTCAAAAGAAAGTACAAAATCACTTTGCCCATATTAAATGATGTCCATCCTTCTTCTGAGTCCCCTGTTCATATCTTGTAATTTAAGTTGATAAACTGATATATAAGGTTAACTACTATTAACAGACTTTATTTGGTAGGGTAATGGGGGGTCTGGGCTATAAGCAGTCTTGTCTTATTAGGGTGTTGTATTTTTTTCTTTAACTTTTATAATAGGATGGAAGTACTAAGAGGCACCACAAGGGATCCAAACATACCCAGCTTGTGCAGCAGCAGCCCAGTTTCCCTTGAGAGTCATGATCAGTCACTCCAGCTAGTATAGCATAATCCTACTTTTTGCTTTTTTCCCCCCACTGGTATGAGGACCCCAAGGTGGAAAAGTGGCATTTTCAACTTCTAATTTAATGAAACCATTGTTCTGTTCCCTGGTGAAAGTATTTCTCCCTTGGTAACAAAACTCTCTAGACCAAGAGAGCCTAAAGTTGTGGGGACAGAGCAAAAATTTTGCTAGAAAAATTCATTAGAAATAAGTGAGAGGAGCTATTCTCATTTCCATCTCTTAGTTCCCACAGCCAAGAATCCTGGCTATGGGAGAAATAGCAACATTTGTCAGTGATTGAGAGCATATACCACATCTTCAAAGACATTTCCATAGCGTTTCAGTGTGCCACCAGCTGGTGCTGTAACTGAGCTATCAAAAGGCCACTCTACTGTTGTATCAAGTCAGCTGCTTCAGAGTAATGGGGATCGTGGTAGGGCATGAGCCCATTGCTGTACTTCATTCACTATAAAGTGAATTTTTTGGTAAGAGATAGTGTTGTGTGAAGGGCCATGGTTATGAATAACACATTCTGTAAATACATGGATGGTGTTTTGTCTGAAGCACTCTGCAGGAAAGTAAATCCAGAGTTAGTGTGTAGTACATTGACAACAAAGCACTATCCCTTCTACCACAGAAGTAATTTAGTGAAATCTACCTGTCACCATGTGGCTAGATGATTCCCCTGAGGCACGATGCTATATCAAGCCTCAATGTTGGTTTCTGCTCTTGGCTAGTTGGATATTTATCAGTGGTCATAGCCAAATTAGCCTTAGTGAGTGGACGTTCATATTGCTAAGTCCATGTATAGCATTCATCTTGCTGCTGTGGTCACTTTGTTCATGAGCCCACTGGGCAAGGACAGGAATGGCTGGAGAAAGAGGCTGACTGATATCCATGAATAGCATTTGCCAGGTTGATATCTGTACATACAGGTGCCAAGGGATGTGTACACTTATTCCAGCAGCAAAGATCATTTCTGGAACAGCAGCTAGAATTGGAGTCACCAGCTAATTAAATTTATTATAATCCACTGTCATTTTTCAAGATTCACCTGTCTTCTGCACAAATCAACAAGTTGAATGGGGATATGCTAGGAATGACCATCTCTGCATCTTTCAGGCACTTGGTGGTGTCACTAACCTCTGCAATCCAAGCATTATTATCTGTATGCAGAGCCCATTGTTGTGCTTCCATGTGGCCCTTCTGCCTTAATAGCCAATATGAGGATTCCAAAAGTTGCTGAGTACATCCATTCCACTATATATTATGAAATTTGGAGAAAACTTCACAGGGAACATTTGAGGACATGCTGAGCTCAGTGCATTTGGGGACAGTCTGACCCCAAGCCAACACTCCATCAATTACTTGACCACCCTAAGTGCCTATTCTGAGTGGTGGTCCATCGTGGTGTTTGGGTTTCCAGGAATTAATGTCATTTCAGAGACAGTGTCTGGTAATCCCTGAACAATCTGATTATTTACCCTTTCCCAATGAATATTCATGTTGGTAATTGTCCTTAGTTCCCTTTGGGGAAGGCTAGGAGGGAGAGTACCCTATCAATTTTTTGCTATGTAGTGGGGTTCTTCCTCAAGAGCATCTGTTCTCCCCCTTTGTTCAAGGTACTCTGAACCTGTTAACTGGTTCGAGTCTGGGAATTGGTTGAAGGATTGATCATAGCTCTCTGTTGCAGTGACTCAAGTCAGACTTCTGTTCATGAGACCTAGAGTTTTCCCACTATGCTAAGTGAGACTTTAGTAGGCTGCCAATTGATTTCAGTTCTAGAGATATTATCATCCAGCCAATGCCAAAGATCACTTTGGTTAACTCATCCTAATTACTACCTTGGCTTGGCTGCCCATTATGATCATCAAATCCACATCGTCTTTGGTGATTTTTCATTGCCACTTATCTGTGGCCACCCAGGAATTACCAGTGAATTCCAGGAGTTCGGTTTTATGGCAAGAATTTCCTATCATTCCTGGCCTATAGGAAATATCCACCACAGAGCTCTTCAAGGATGCCAGGGTTCTCCTTATGAATGTATTTCTTTCAGCCTTGGACAGCCTTGGTAGAAGGAATGTCCTCTGGACCTTCCCAAGTCTAAGGGGTGTGTGAGAAGATCTTACATAAAATCATTCCACTCGAGCATTCCAATCTCTCTAAGCCTTTGGATACCTTTCTCTGCAGTACACCAAGAAAGCTCTAGCATTACAATTTTATTTAATATAGGTTAAATTTGGGTCTAGATTTCAGTCAACCAGTCAACAAAATTGTTAGACTCTTCCCTTGATGCTCAAGGTGTCATCATGAATCCAGAATTTATACACAGTGCATGCTTATCAACAAATTCAGCTTGATTCAACATTATTTTTTTCCACCCTCACCCAATTTACTTCTCTGGGAATTTAAAACTCCACCAGATCATTTTCTTTTTCTAAGTTTTCTAGTGCATTGAAAAGCACACAATCTACCCCATTATGCACCTTATTTTCACTAAAATGTTCTATAGCAGAAACTTGGTCTTCCCAATCCTTGTCTCCTATAAGCACTTGAATACAGGTGTCAAAAATGAATATTGAAAAAATTGTTTGTCAGTGGATTACCAGCATCCCTTTTACCACTGGCCACAGTAATACAGATGCCTTTAAATCGAATAAGATCAGATACTTATCTTTAAATTTTTGTTGCCCTGGAAACTTAAAGATCCCATTACCAATGACTTCAGCAATTAATGTTTAATCAGGGAAGCAGAACAACTATGATATTATAAAATAAAGAATTTATTATAGAAATTATACATTGTATAGTTGTGGAAGAAGCTGAGTAAGAAAAGGTCTAAAAATATCAGAAAAAAGTCATTAACCATCCCTGGCATTAGTAAAACAGTTGAGTTTTCAGGAAGCTAAGCATGGCCATCTGCTGGTGTAGACCATGAAGTAGGCTGGTGGAGAAATCCATTGGAGGTTTGTGGTCCTTTTTGGCTTTTGCTTCTGTGATTTAGCAGCAAAGCATCAGGTGATGGACCTGGCATAATTCTTGATCAGAAGTACCAGGAGTTGAAAAGAACTGGATGCAGAATTGGAAAAGACAAGAACACATTGAAGGACTTCCTTGGTGGTACAGTAGATAAGAATCCACCTGCCAATGCAGGGGACATGGGTTCGATCCCTGGTCCGGGAAGATCCCACATGCCATGGAGCAACTAAACCCTTGTGCCACAACTACTGAGCCCGCACACCACAACTACTGAGCCCGTGCACCACAACTACTGAAGCCTGCACGCCTAGAGCCCATGCTCTGCAACAAGAGAAGTCACCACGATGAGAAGCCCACACACCACAACGAAGAGTAGCCCCCTCTCGCCACAACTAGAGAAAGCCTGCATGCAGCAATGAAGACCCAATGCAGCCAAAAATAAGTAAAATTAAATCTTTAAAACACACACACACACACACACACACACACACACACACACACACACACAGAACTCACTGAAAGAAGTAGGTACAAAGGTCCTGAGGCAGGAAATGGTTTGGTTTACTTAAGACGGTGAAGAAGAGCAGTGTGGCGAGAGGTAGCAGAAAAGAAAAGAAGGTTAATTCAAGATGAGGTTGGAAAGATAGAAATGAGTCAAATTATGTAGGGCCTTGTAGGAATTTTCAAGTTATTCTAAGTGCATTGGGAAACCATTAAAAAGATTCCTAAAGCTCCTAAGTGTGATCATTATCACTATCATCATATTTACTTATTTTGTGCCAGGGACTATGATACACATTTTACATAATTATTCACCTAACATTTATTGAGCATCTGCTGTGTGCTAGACACTCTGTTGGGTACCAGGACTGTGAACATAGTCACTCTTTTCAAGAAATTTATGATCTAGTAAGCACTGCTGCATTTAATCTTATGATAGCACTGTGAGAGAAGAAACTGAGGCATGGGAGGAAAGTGGTAAATTAAATTGCCTAAGGATATCCAGCTAGAAATTGACATGGCCAGTGTTTGTATCCTGCTCAGTCGTATTCCCAAGACTTTCCTTTAAGCAGTGGTCTGTGTGCTTCCCATGCTGTTATGTAAACAGTCAGATAAACCTAAGGAATAAATCACTGGGATATGATTAATTTCTTATCTCTTCATGGTCCTCAGTTCTCTATGCCTCTGTCCATGTGTACATCTTAGGTTATAAATTTCACTTGAGCAAGGAAATGAGACAGCCTTGAGTACGTGAAGTGTCCTTTACAGAATTCAGAGCAATTAAGTTTACCAGCTCTCTCGGTTTATCATGAGCATGGTATATGCTGATCAGGTGCTTGGCTGTCCATCATGAGACTTGAAGTTCCGAATCACATTGGACATGTTCACTGGGATGACACATCTAATTTGATGGCTTCTTACGGGAATCACATCGTTTTGTCATGTTCTCTTTCCTTAAACAGGAAACGTAATCATAAGTATTTTTTTTTTAAGTTTTAAAAAATAGCTTCCCACTGACTTTAAGAAAAAAGAGTTAATTTAATGCTGAATACATTGAACCAGCATTAGGCAGATAAAAATCTAAATTTGGTTGTCATAACTGTCAGGCCATTTAGAAACCAAATAACTCACATCCTGCTAATTGCTTTTATGTTCATTTATCCAAGAGACATGAGTCATCACTCACAGAATCCTAATTATGAATGACTTACACCTTGTTGATGACAGATCTCTGTGTTATCCTTACAGAAACTTCCCAAGATGTATTTTTTCAAAATAATTTTAACTTTCCCTTATTTAATTTATCCGATCAACTGGATTATTTTTTTCTCAGAAATATGTGACCTAGGGGCCTACCTTGCCTGCCTTTCTTTCCTGTAGCCAAAGGATTGTTCAGAAGCCAGGAAAACTGAGTTTCTGAACTTTTTGCTGTGAAGAGTGTTGATGCTATGATGACAGATTAATCCAGGCATATGATCGCTGAATCTCTGTTTAGAAGCACTGATTCTTTTTAGTAGAGAATCCAAAAACTACCATGAAAGACAGCAGAGACATGAAAATCCATGTAGTGCACGTTTGGGTCACCACGTTCCAGAGCGATCAAGAAGGGTCACCACGTTCCAGAGCGATCAAGAAGTTATTACATCACTATTAAGATTCTAGGTATACTTTTCTTAACTGGGTATTAATTATAAGGAATTATTGAAGACTGAGGAGGGAGAATGAATATAAATGTAACTTACAGACTATAACATTTTATATATTTATTGACATAAAAAGTCAGCTGATTCAGATTCAAATGTTATCAACAGGTTTACGTAGTCACATGTTTTGGGTGAGTATTCCTTTGGTCTAACTTTCTTTTACACCATCAGCGGTCCATTATAGGGACCATGTTGGATTGTCCACATGAAATATTAGGTACAAGGGTGGTTTACAAGAACTAGAATATAGGGACTAATTCTTGATTCCTCTGAAATAACTCTCAAAGGCATTGTATCCCACATATCTGAGAATTTCACATTAAGGAAAGATTGACATAATTAAAACAAAATTTATGTATTTATTCAGCATAGGGAGTGGTAGTACAAACTGTCTGGAACATGATTCCAAATGGGAGGATCCAGCAATAGGGATCAATCTTTCTACTGAGTCAGATGTTGGCTTCTCCTCTGAGAATTCTGATATATGGGCATCAAGGAGTACTATGTATGATGGTAGCTTTTGTTATGTGCAGATCTTGCCAGTAGATGCTAGTAAAAAATATTAAATCATTTTTTCTTTAAATCAGCAAACTTTCTGATATTTTTCCATTAATACTTATAAATTAGCATAAGCATGGTACTTCAGAATACCCCAAGTTTTGATAAAATAAATGAAAGGATTTCTGTTTTTCATAGTGGAAATAAGAGCACAGATAGATGGCTTAAGTTCACGTGTTTACCAGTAGGCAGAACCAGTGAAAAAACAACACCTGGCCTATTATTTTAAACTGACCACAATAAATCACACCCTTTAGAAAATAGTCACAAAATAGGACTTGAACTCAAGGCCTGATGTGATTTCTTTATCATAATAAGAGTTCCTTGGAGTTTAATCAATTTCTCCCAGTTTAAGCCTCCCTATACTCTGCAACAAATACAAGTTAATTTTCGGTTGATACTGCATTCGGACTCCCTGGAATTAAACAGTCTCTACAGGGAGAATACTAAATTCTCTAAACTTGGAAATTTATCTGAAATATTTGATTAATGGGTCTTATGAGAAGAGAATAATTTCTATCTCTCTCTCCATCTCCCCCCTTCCTCTAACCCTCCATCTCTCCCTTCCTCCCTTCCTTTTCTTCTTCTTCTTTTTGGTCTTATTGCTTATTGAGACAGGGAATCTCATTACATTTCTAAACAGTGGATGTCATATCAAACTACCACATTATTATAAATTGCTCTGTACACCGTAATATAGATTCCTTCCCTCAGATTCTTACTCATCCTCTTCCTGCTGTTCTCTCATTCTTAACCAAGAAAAAAGTACATTACAACACAGATAATAATTCTCCTATAAGTCAGGGATTATCAATGCCAATCTAAGTCACTCGAAGCCAGTGTAAATTCCACACAGAAAAGGGGTGATTATTATGATAAGACACACAGAATTCTGTCTGTTTTAGTGATACATATGTCCATTGCCATAGGAAGAATCCACACTGCACCTCTGGTTGATAGTTTCATTTCTGCATTAATAAGGAAATTAAGATCTTACTCTTGGGATCATCTTATTACAGAAAGTTCACTTCCTAGAGCAAAAGTTTATTAGGAATTTTTCAAAAACCAGTTTGTAGCTAGGATCAGGAACCAGGAAGCATGGAGTAAAGTAGACCACAATCATTTAAGAAGGACTTAGTTACCAAGCATCAGGGCAGGATCAGACAGGTTGGGACCCTGCTGGGCATTGTGCTTCCTGGCTGAAAGAATACAGGCCAATTGTAGGAGCTCAGAGTTGGGCCCAGAGCAGGATGAAGAGGCAGAAGAGGCAGGAACTAAGCTGGAAAACTAATGCAGAAAAAATATTTTATTCGTGATTTTGTCAAGAGGCCACAGGTACAAGGAGGTCATAAACGTGATAAATTTTGACCACTGTGTATGAAATAGCCTAGATCAATAATTCCAATTAATTAAACATTTTTAAGCATGGGCTGGAAATGTATTGGTGATGATTGACATCAGAGATAATTTTTTTCCTAGATTAAAAAATTACAGAATTGGCATGGCACAATATTTATCTATACAGGTACAACTTTCTGTTTCTGAAGCATAAGGATGAAATGGTAGTGTTTTATTATTGCCAATAAAGTAACTTCACTCAGAAAAAGAAGACCATATTTCAGAATCTTATCAACAAATTTGTAACAAGGAAATATTTGCTCTACTTTTTCCTTACATTTAGTAATACTCTTGGTATAACACGTAAAGTGAAGTATAGAAAAAGTAATTCATTTATTCATCCATCCATGTCTCCAACAAATATCAGGTCCGGAGTGGAGAAGTAGATTTGTGGGTCATCAGCCAATAAGAGGTAGTTGAAGCTGTGGATCCTAGAAATAGTGCATCGTAATTTCAAGTCAGATAAATTTTAGATCCAATAGTGTCAAATGATACTAACAGGTGAAGTAAAATAAGGATTGAGAATTGACCTTTGGATTTTGCAACATGAGGAACATCAGTGACTTTGACAAGAGTCGTCATTTCCTTGGAGTGGTGGGGGCAAAAGACTAGTTGGCCTAAGTTCAAGAGAGAGTGAGAGCATTTAGAGGCTGTAAATGGACTCATTACTTGCAAAGACTTTGTCTAAAAAGGAAGGAGAGAAAGGGGGTGTTAGTTGGGGTGCATCAGTTCCCAAGAGGACTTTTTAAACAGCATGTTTGTATGTAGATGAGAAAGATCCAGAAGAGGGGGGAAATTGTTGATGCAAGCAAAAGAGAGAAGAGCTGCTGGGCCAATATCCCTCAGGAAGCAAGAAGGAATAGGCTCTAGATCCTAAGGGGGGGAATTAGCCCCTGCTTGGAGACCAGATAGTGATAGCAGAGAAGGTTATCAATAAATAGTCATGAATGAGTTTTAAAATGCTTAGTATGTTCTTTCTCAAAATTTTAATTCTCATATATATGTGTGTATACATATATATATATATATATATATATAAAATCTGACTTGTCCATTTATAAAAGGGGTAATTTAAAATGTAGTTTAGAATTCATGTGGGGGAAAATAATCATCTCAAAATAATGAACTTTCACCCATTAATGTTTATGGGAAAGATACTGCTGCAAACTATCCTCAAACTAAGACATGGTTAATGAAATAGCCTACAACATAAGGATATTGAGAATTAACTCTTTCTTGAGATATTCTTCACAATAGCTCAGGGCATCATGAAGTAGGTAGAAAAAGCAAGGGCCATAGAAACTACTTTTCCCCAAATATTATACATTCCTTATACCTTTTATCCCATAGACTGCTTGGCTACATGCAGACTGAAAATGTGATGATAAGCACGAAGTGCATTATTACCAAAAAGAGATAAGCATGGTACCATTTCATGAGAGAAAAGATCTTTTATCTTTGAGCTTTTCAATGAGAAGTGTAGGATCAGTTCCTCCCATGTGAATCACTTTGACATTTAAAGAGTTCTTGGAACCAAGAGAAAGGGTAAGGACCATTATTGTAAAAGGAAAATGTTGTAACCCTCATGGAATGTTCCTGGGTTTCTGCCATACAGAGGAAGCGACTTGCAGTGGATGGCAAAAAGGAATAATAGTCATCCAGGTGATGAGTAACCAATCAAGGCACTTAAGGTTTTCAATCATCAAGGCAATAAAGTGTCAGCCTCTGCCCAGGTTGGGCTCCAGTGCTAGTAGCCCTGACTACATTTTATCATCAGCCACACAATGTGTGATCCAAAAGTATTAAGAGACTCAAGCCCTTCCTTTGCTCACTCCTCCAAAGAGTGAAACAGACGTTGGTAAATATTTGTTTAAGAAAGATTCTTTCTGATAATCAAACTGGATGCTTTTTCAGAGTAACCACAGAGGTAGGATTAGAATTGTCTGGGTGAACTAAGAAGAGGTGCTTGGAGAAGGGAAGTTGGGTGTTACCATGAAAAGCTGGAATCCTGCTCTGCTGGTGCATTAGCCTCTGCCACTTTGGAATCTTTTAATTGCCACAAAGCCCCATTTCTGGGTAAACACAATGAGACTCAGTTTGAAAGGAGGAGGGGGAAAGCACAAAGAACAGAGAAGCAGCCTTCCTATTCAGGGAAAATGGTAGGTAACTAGCACTTCATCTGCTGGGAAAAAGAATGAAAATATTGTATCTGAAACCTCAATATGGCATGAAAAAGACCCAATATGTTCAGAATTACCGATTCTAAAGCTCAAGCCCTTGCATTAAGAGAAGAAAGAGGGAGGAGGGAAGGTCTCAAGTTCCTTAGTTAACCATGGCATTTCTGGCCTAAAAAAATAATCAACTTTTCTCCCCTCCATTTTATTGGGATCATCTCAGAGAAGAAACTAACTGTCCACAGGCCAGGCTAGACAGCTTGGGCTTAGCTGAGTGCCACTGGCTAAATTTAACACCGTGGCTTTCTTGTTCTTGAGTGTTAAGGCAAACAGTAATCAGAGGTGCTATGCTCTAGTTCTTTTTAATCCATTTTTAATTATAGCATAAACACAATACACACAGCAATAGAGTGATTTCCATGGATTGTTTTGGCAGGTATTTGCTTGTTTCCAACTGAATGACTAATTTTCTTCCTTTTTTCCTACTACTCTTTTTTTTTTTTTCCCCTGAAGTAACATCTTATTTGAAAGGCCATTGCCCATCTTTTTAAATTAATTACTTTTCTAAAGTAGTAAAAAGTTTGAGATTTTGAGAAAGCAAGGCAAAGCAAGGTCTATCTCTTTCTGTAAAAATGATTCAAAGTTACAGAAATAAGTAAAAATTTTATACTTTTTCAGAAAATAACATTTTGAAATAATTTACATCTTGTGTTTGGTAAACTTGTATTTCACAATGAAGGTGAGGAAAATTAAACTCTAATATTAAACAAGTACAATAAACAATGTGTTCAAACTCAATGATTTTCAATTTCACTATAGGTAGAGGCTTCCTCATTTTCTCTATATTATTGTAATTGCTATTATTATTTTACAGGTGTATAGTAATGACCTCTATAAGTCAGCAGGCTAACAATAAGTGGAAAAGTCCGAATTTGAATGCAAGACTTCCAGCTCCAAATTTAGTCATCTTTATTCTACAAACACTGTAAAATTCTCAGTATTCCTCATTTTCATATTTTTCCCCAAGTCCCATTCTCTTAGGACCGTACACAAAAGTAAATAGATTAAACTTGGGTTAGTATTTCTTCAGGGCTAAATTTATTAGCTATTTCGCTTTTACCCGCTTCTCATCAAGTATTTCTAAAGTGTTTCAGGCAAAGTTTAGCTTATTCATTTAAGATGTGCTTTCACAGCCTACTTAGTCTGACTGAACCTTGATTTCTAACTCTATTAAATGGGAATAATAATTGCAACTCTTAGTAGAATTATTCAAATATGATTGAAGCAAAAATGTATCTTCCTCATTATGCTTTGTTATTAATTAGAAATGCATCATAAGCATTTATTAATTTAATTTTTTTTTAAAAAAGAGATGACAAGATTTTATTGCAAATGTCATTAATAGACTAGGCTCTTATCCAGCATAACTTGGTGGTAAATTTAGAAAGACACATAGGCAAACAGTTTTCAAAAATAAAAAGGAACAAAAATGTGAGAGAATAAAGGAATTTCTTATTTTTTTTACCATGTGATAATAAGCAGGAGGGATTAGCAAACATTTAAATTTTCTTAGAATAATTACATTTTTGGATGTTGTAAAATTTCAAACTTAGCTTGACCTTTTGGTGACCTTTTGAGTTTGTCTACTTTTGGCATAAGATAATTTCCTGACTTTAAAGGCATCAGGCAGCTCTTACCAATGAAAGTTTTAATTATTCAAGTTGCATAAATGACTTGAAAACATATGGAATCAATTTCCCACACCATATTCATTGGTTAAAATATTGTGAGAAAAATGGCTTTACTGTACATGAATTCAATTTTCTTGAACTTCAGATTTCATGGGGTTCAAGGTAGAAAGATTCCTGTTAAATCTCAAGCAAATCAGAATCGACCACAATGCCAGGGCCCATCTGAACTGTTTCAAGTATTATTAGCTTACATCGCAATCAGTTTTTATCTACACAGTATAGTATCACTGCCCTTCCCCTGCCCCTTAACACACGTTCATATTATCCTTGAAAATGATACCAAATCTCTGCAGGATAAACCTGTCCTGTTGCAATCCACGGAATATCAAAGAAAGCCAAAATATATGATTTGTGGCAATATTCATTTTGCATGGACTTTTGATGAAAAAAAACAAGCCCATTTATTGACAAAATCATATTGGAAAGGCCATCGTTTATCAACTCACCAGTGTTTACCATGCTCCAAACTTCTCCATTTTATGATTTTCACTACTTGTTTTCTAAGTCTGAATTCCAGGACACGGGGAGATATAGCTCTGCTGTTCTATTACTTATTTTTCTGTCACTTTACTTAATAGCACTGAGAATCATGTGGACTGTGTGGGATTATAGCACATGGTATGAAAAACTAGTGGGAGGACATTATAGCAACAGTTATGTTGAAATGAAAATCTGGCATACATGCAAAACCATCTTCCAATTCTTTCCCATTTCCAATTTTGGCCCTACTATCATTTATTATTACTAACATTATTTTGTTATCCCTCTGAGTGATTTAATTTTGTGTTACAGTAACTTTAAAATTCATTATATTTCAGTTGGTTTATCCTTAAAACTTTAGTAGAAAATGCATTATTAGATTTGAAATGGTACAGACTGAAGCAAGGTTGATCATTACCCTAATAACTGGTCACCAAACTCCCAGTATAAAAATTAGGTCCATTGATTTCTCAGTGTGGATAGGAATGTAAGTGGCCACAGGTTGAAAACTAATTTTGTATGGTTTGTTTGCATTTACAGTTGAATGCCTTTGTTCTCAGATTCTGTATTTGTGAGTTAGCCTACTCACTAAAACTTATTTGCAACCCCCAAATTGCAGTGCTTTGAGGTCATTCATAGACAAGCCCAGAGCAGCAACAAATTTGTGTCACCCAACAAGCATATGTCCAGCTGAGGTAGAACAAAGGGATGCTTTCATACTGTAAATATGTCCTTTTCACGGTCTCTTTAGTGTCACATTTTTTGCATTTTTTTGCTTTTTGTTGTGATTCGATGTTTAAAATGAATTCCAAGCACAGTGATGAAGTGCTGTCTATTGTTCCTAAGTACAAGACAGCTGTGATGTGTCTTCTGGAGAAAATATGTGTGTTAGATAAAGTTCACTCCAGCAAGAGTTATAGTGCTGTCAGCTGTGAGGTCAATGTAATGAATCAACAATAATAGTAAATAAAGTGCTTTTAAACAGAAACGTACACAAAACAAGGTTTGTATTAATCAGTTGATGAAAATGTGATGAATTGTAGGAACCTAACCCTTTATGTCCTCTAGGAGCAGTGGTTTAGTATTCAAGGCAATTTTATAGAACAGAACTACCACAAATAAGAATTGATGGTATTATATGTGGCATTTTCATCATCTTCAGAAACGGTCAGATGGAGAGTTTAGAGGAAGGTATTAATATGCAGGGTTTATTTTAATGAGATGCTGTGTTTTACCATATGTCTCATGCTCATCATATCCTTTTTTATTATGGCTTTTAATTCCTTTTTTTAAAATCTTGCTCTTAGTTTTTTTTTTCTTAGTATTGTTTGGGTGTCATTGAAGATATTTCCTAATCTAAAGCTCAACAAAGAGTGACTTGCTCAGAGTTCCCTGGAAGTAACCTGGCGGTTGTGCCCACTTGGCCATGCAGAACGTCTCTGCAGTCTTCCAGGGGGCCACATCACTTCTTCGACAAGACACATACAGCAGAAAAAAGAGTACTTCCTTTAAACATAAATGGATCCAAATTCAAGCTTTACCAATGCATGCTTATTTAACCTAGAATGAGCTATTTACCTTTCTGAGTTTCTTTTTCTCTCCTCCTCTGTAAAATAAAGATAATAATACAGCTAACAAAGAAAACTTTTACTTTACTAAAACCAAACCTAGAAACCCCTAGCCGTGGAAGAAGAAGCATGGTGTTGATTTGGTGGGGAACCAAGTTGCTTTGGCATTTCCCCCAGTTTTATCTTTCTGTGAGGTTGTCTAGATTTTACTACCCCTGCTAGCATCAGGAGGGACCCTCCCAGGCTTGCTGTGCTCTTTAACTGATCTGAAGGTCATTATAGCCTCCAAGAGACTTCACTAACTATCAAGGTATACAAGAGCTCTGGGTAAGCATGTGAGGCCTATACTACAGATTGTTCAAAATGGCATTTGGAATCTCATGAGGGCTGAGTTCTAGTTAGCAGTAGCTGAATCAGGAATCTGCACTGTGTAAACTAGGCTTTTTGTCTTTTCTATATTTGTGTCCTTTTAATTTTTTTCTTATTATTTAGTTAAATCCCTTTAAAAAGAGGCACCTAGAAAAAAAGTTCCAGTTTCGCTAATGAATGCTTTTGGTATTTCTGGCCATGCATTAGCTATAGCTTTAAAAGGGGTATAACTGGAAATGGAAGGTAAACATAGTATGCAGGACAGCAGTCTTATCAAGAAACACCCAAGAAACTTTAGGGAACAGAGTTGAGTTATTTGGTTAGGTGTAATTCCCTACTAGGAAGGTAGCAAAGTGGTTGTCACAAGGACCAAGTGTGACAATATATGTAAATGTTTAGTACAATAATATGGTACATTCTTCTGAAGTATTTTGACAAGTATAAACACATATGCTAAAATTAGATAATGTTTTTAAAACTTTTTCATAAGAAAGGTACCAAAGTTCAACTAGAAAAGGGGAGGGCGATATGATGTTTTAAAAAATTGTAATTCCATCTATTCAGCTCAAAACATATCATGTAATAAAATCATATAACTTTTTTTTACTGAAATCTGTGTTAGGGATAATTATCCCTATTTTACCAAAGGCAAAAAGACATTACATACATATTTCCAAATCATGGGTAGAGTTTAAATTAGGACTGAAAACCTTTGGCCCCTGTACAAAATCAATGCTCGATAAAACTTGTTGCCTGAGTTAATGTTGTTAGTTGAATTCTACTGCTCCCTAGAATATGTCACATTTCATGATTTTTAAGTCTCAGAAAATCTGTTCGGTGCGCATTGCAAGACAATAAAGAAAAATACTTCTGTAAATAGTGTTAAGTGACTCCTGCCAGCTGGTAGAATCAGGGAAAAGGGAATCATAGCCACTAATTTATTTCCTGATTCAGAAAATGACTCACGATGTAACTTTGTGAACATTGTTTAACCTTTCAGCATTCCAGTTTCTACAGCTGAAAAACAAGGGTAATATTTGTCCACCTTACAATGGTAAATGCTCTAGAAATATACACACAAAAAGTAATCTCATATTAAGGGACAGTAAAGCTGGTTTTTCGTGTACTTGAGATATCACTGACACATTCACAAAACAGTTTCTGCCACAGTTGTGTGGTTAATGCTTCCAGATCACCTCCCTAAACACCACATTGTGCACTGAACTCTCTTTATCCTGCCCTGAATCAGAATGGTAATCGCCGCGGGGTGTGTTCAACATGACTGACGAGGCACGACGTGCAGCCTTATCACCCGCTTGTGCCAGAGTGCTTTCTGCGTGGTTGTCCAGGAAAACAACACTCAACAGAAGGAAAAAGATCCATATGATGGGAAGAAACTTTCTCCTTGAAATCTGATTCTGGGAAATATGACTAAAATTATGAATGAGCCAATTTCATTTGCAGTCTTCCTGCTACAATATACAACTGTTCAGTTTCCCTCATATTCCGGATATCACAATTTAAGAAAGATATGTGTGTGTCCCCCTCTGGTCCTTGGCTTATTATCTTCTTCCCCTCCTTGTATGCTTTGTTTTCTTTTTTTTAAAAGAACAGTTATTTACAAAGGTTAATTCAGAATCTCGGATATCTGTTGCTTGACGTATCTATAGCTTGCCCCATTATTCCCACAGCTGGCAACAATTACAGTTCATTAAACTAAAGTCATTTTAAATGGCTTTCTCCTCAATCATCTATTGCTGACATGGAGATTTATTTTTAAGTGGCAAATTCAAATATACCTTAACTAGATAGGGTCAAAATGTTATTACCACAAAGAGGTAATGAGCAGGCAGTATCAAAGTACATGGGTACCTTGACCAAAGTTCTTCTGTCACAGAATAGGTATGGGATTGACATCAAAAAAGCCCATGGGATTGTCACATACAACTAGACAAAAGCAGGGCTCCAAACTGAGAAGGAATGGAGAGAAACTGGGCTGTTTAGAAAATAATTAAGATTTTACATCACGAAAGAAGATTTGTTTTTCAACGTAAACACTTTGGGAGGGAATAAAAAAATAACCTGACTCTTCTCAAACACCATGTTCCCACTGTAAATACAAAAAAACATCTTCTAACTGTCTTGAGCTGCAATTTAAAGCCATTGCTTTCAATGCTCACTGACTGGCCTCCTCTCTAAAACTAAAGTTGGATTTTTTTCTTTCCTTTGGCTTTAACTATCCACCACTGCACGTCAGAGCAGGGTCATTAATGTTCACATTTACATCAAGAAGTATGGACGTCTGAGCATAAATACTAAATCTACACATAACCGGAAGTAAATAAAATGGACTGCCACTGTGTATTGCACATGCTATCAAGATGTTTAGATTTGACAACATGATATAACCTAACCAGAAAACTTAGACCAATGTTCAAGTGCTATTTCGTTCTATGCCAGTATTTGCCAACCTGCTTTCCTTAAGATATGTGAGATATTTTATACTGCCAAAAAGCTTTATGGTTGAGAATTGTTGCTTATCACATACATCCCTCTCTTGAAAATTCATAATATATATCAGCCCACCAAATACTCCAAAGTTATGTAGAAGGCAATAACTTTCTTTAACTCAGCCTTTCCAAAAATTCTTTAACCAAGGAACACCTTCTATATTTTAATTTTTGTGGGAGTTATAACAGAAGATCTCAGACCCTCTGCTGGAGTTTGGAAAATAATATTCTATACTTTCTATACTTTTCAATCCCTTTAATGTGGAATTGAACTTCTGGCTCTACTCTTTCATCCATGATTCCTTCAACATATGCTTAAATGTGTATTTATATTTAAAATACAAATAACTTCCCTATTAGCAGAGACCTATTTTAGGTGTGACCTGGGAAAGGATTAACTACAATTCCTTTTTCTTCTGAATCTTCCTGTAGAGAATTTGTGGGCAAGCAGCTTCCTCATTTTGATGGTGAGCAAGCAGAAAGTATTTGTTTAATTGAATCAGAGTATACCAACATCAGAAAATTCTATTTCCTACAATAAAAATTATTCCAAAGGGCAAAAGAAAGATTATTTTTTCCTTCACTTTTGCATATTTAAAGAGCATCTGCCAAGACAAAAAAGACAAAGACAGTGAGACATTTTATGTATTAATCATTTTTATTTGCAAGTCCCTGTAATTTGAATGCTGAACTGTCCTGACCACACAGGTGTCTCCAGAGACATGAATTGACAGTGAATTTAGGCAACAGACACTGGAATGGGATCTAGCCTTTCTCTTGGGAAAAAAAAGAAAGAGAAGTTCATACATAGGTTCCTTGATAAATATTAGCGTTTTTTCTTTTCTTCTCCCCACCCCTTCCTCCATTCCACTCTCTTCCCTTTTCAATGTAACTTGAATTTCTCTTTTAGTTTTGCTGTTAAGTATGATTTTGCTTTCACTTTTTCAGATAGCATCATAGAATCACAGAGTCCCCGAAACGCAAATCTTTCCTTCTAATGATGCATGCACTTTATTACATGAGTCTCATGTATCTTGAAGATATTTTTTGTTAAGTAGTGACATTCTCAAGTATTCCAGTCCCCCTTTTAAAGGTAGAGGACAGAACATGGAGACTAGGTGACTCACCAACTTGCCTGGAAGAGGGAACCATTTTCTCTATCCATTCAGACAAACTTTTTTTTTCCTTCTGTTTTTGCCCTGAGCCTTGTTTCCACTGTCTAATACATTTAGATGCTTTAGGTATGCGCACACACACACACACACACACACACACACACACACACACACACACACCCTTTTACATCATTGCAGCATTATCCTTGACTTTTTTTTTTTTTTAACATTTAATTAGCATTTGTACCAGGTCAATGCTAGTTTCCCTGTTATGCAAACCCACACCCATGCTAAGAGTCTCTAGGGTTAGGAACACACTGATGATATGACTATTTGGTTTTGGTGTTTGTGTACAAGGAGCCCCAGGTCATTTCCAGAGAAAATGAAAGATTCTGAGGACAGCCTCACCATTGAAAATGACAGGTCTTTTTTTCTTTCTTTTTTTTTTTTTTTTTTGGTGACGAAGAAAAAGAGCAACCATGATAAAGGATCAAGGGAATATGGAATATCAAAAATAGACAATGAATCAACTCTCCGTTCAGTCAAGAGAGTTGTAAAGCTAAATTTGGAGTGCATTGAAGAAGTGGCTTTATGAGATCTCTAAGTACTTAGGGAGAGGGAGTACACCCAGATTAGGAGACATTATCTTGATGACAGCTCCTTGACATTTAGATATTTGTGTAAACTCCCCCAATTCCAAGAGCTGCTTCTGTGACTTCTGCAAATTTCCTCAGGGCGAGAGCTCCCATGAGCTCCTCTGCTTCTGGGATCCTGTGTCCTTACTTCTGCCGCTGCTAAGCACAGAGATGATTTTCAACCCTTCCCAGATTCCCACCAAACATCTCCTCCCATCCTAAGAGATGCATGATGGGACCCAGCGTATGGGTGGGGCTGGGGAATGGTTTAATAGGGTTTACATTGAAGCAGTACAAACACTTCCAAATAAAACTTTAAGAAGGCCCAACTTAAATACTTAAATATCCTTTATTGTACACAGACAACCTCCTGCCCTGAGCCCCACCCTGCCCCAGAAATCCCAGGGGCATTTTCACTTGCCCTTTCAGCCATGAAGTTCCCGAACACTTACATTGTCAGTGTTTCCCTTTTGGGCCCAGTCTCATTCCACTACCTGCCTGCTCCTCACAAGCAAAAACAACTATTTTTTGCTTTCTCAAGTTGACAGAGAGAGCCCTCTCTTAGACGCCCATGCCCTCACTTTCGATCCCAAGCAGCTGACAGTGGGTTTTCCCTAAACAGTGGGATTCTGGGGCCATCTCTTTACAGACAGAATCTCACCCATGTCACAGTTTTGCCCAGGACTACTCACGGCTTCTTCTCTCTCAGAGGCATTGCCACTTGGAGACCAACTTTGTGAAAAGTTATTATCAAATTCAGGTGCTCAGTTAGAGTGAGTCTTTCTCTATTCTCCTAAAAATTTGAAACTTTATTGAATTAGATGAAAAAATTAGGATATGAAAGCTTGCCCCCTCCTGCCCTCCCCACCCCCAGTGAATCTGTTATCTCCACTGAGACCACTCACTTCCTTGTAGCAGCATAACAAGGGGGTTAAGAGACCAGAAGCTCAGCAGCTACTAGTCCAATTGGCTCCACTTTTTTTTTTTATACATTTATTTATTTATTTATTTATTTTTGGCTGTGTTGGGCGTTCATTGCTGTGCACTGGCTTTCTCTAGTTTCAGCAAATGGGGGCCACTCTTTGTTGTGGTGTGTGGGCTTCTCATTGCAGTGGCTTCTCTTGTTGCAGAGCACGGGCTCTAGGCATGCGGGCTTCAGTAGTTGTGGCTCGCGGGCTCTAGAGCACAGGCTCAGTAGTTGTGGCGCACGGGCTTAGTTGCTCCGCGGCATGTGGGATCTTCCCGGACCAGGGCTTGAACCCGTGTCCCCTGCACTGGCAGGCAGATTCTTAACCACTGTGCCACCAGAGAAGCCCCCTGGCTCCACTCAATCTCCGGGTTCCTCAGTTTCCTCATCTGTAAAATAGTAGAACCACCTTGTTGTACAGGCAAAATGAGTTAACATGTACGGAGCGTTTTGAAAAATACTTGACACCTGTAAATGTGAGCTGGTTTTGTTTGAACTTGGCCAGATGACAAAGGCTAGGGAAGGGCTGGGCAGAGCACAGACAGACGGCAACAGAGCTCATTTTGCAGAAGTTTTCCCCCAGGGGAGGCAGAAGGGATGGTTGATGTTGCTATTGTAAGAGTTTCGAAAACTCTACTCAGGAATTAGTCCTTTTGGCAGGCTTTTGGCTATAAACTTTCGTAGGTGGAAATCCTAAAGAAAAGCTAGGTGTCTCTCTGGCCTCAGTATTTCACAACCATCTGGGCTTTTTTGTCTGGATAAGGCTTTATTTTATGAGCAAATCTGGGTATTTTCACAAGTGGACCCCAGTTTCCATTGAAATGGATTTCTGTTGCTCTCATGTAATATTCCTACATTTTCTGAACAAAGTGCACTTAAAAGTCTCTGAGGGAAAAAAATAAAAAGAATGAATTGCATATGCTTAACATAGGGCTTGCTCACTGTCTCTCTGAAGAATGCCTATCTTATAATCTCATATCCATAAAGTGCTTTGTATATAGTACATGCTCAATAATTACAAGTTGGTTTGATTTTAATCATTTAAAAAAACAACAACACTGAAAGATCATTTTGAAAGACTGGCAACTTCCACGCAGGTTTAGCAGCAGCAGCAGCAACAGCAATTTAGATACGTTTTCCCTCCAATTCTAAAGGGACTTAATCACTTGGGTTTGTATGTTCATTTGCTGCACTTTAACCACATAGGAGTCTTAGATCTGGGAGTAACCAGGGAGAAGAGAATATACTTGTTCTCATTTTCAAGTGTCCTAGGATAAATTGCATTCTACTCACTGGTGCCAGAAAAAATCAATACAGACCATAACAGTAAAAATATTCATTATTTGTGAAGAAGAAAGAAGCAAAAAACAAACAAACAAACAAAAAAACCCATGACGCTGGGAAACCGCAGAGAGAAATTTTCAAAGCATACCAGGATCATCAAGTTACACAGTTCTAGGAGCTCTATTTGCAAAAACTATGTGAAATGTCACCTGGAATTGCTCACAAGGTGGCCTTGAAGAACACCTTTGGTGTCTAAAATTTTAAGTGACTTGCATTATGGTCACAAATGGTTCATTCGTTTTCTGTTTACATGGGGTGATCACATTTAAAAGGATAAGAACAACATTTTTTGAGTACTTACTATGTGCACAGTATAGTCTAAGTTTACGCATATTAATCCATTTGATTTAAAGATAAAAAACATGAGATAGGTACTCTTACGTCCATTTTAAAGATGAGAAACCTGAAGCCAGAAAGGTAACTCACCCAAGGTTACACAGTTACTAAGTAGTGGAGCAAGGGTTCAAATGTATTTGGTCAGGTTGTTCTAGTGTCTGAGGTTCTACAATGCTGCCTTATTTATCTGGCCTTAGTGCCTGCCAGGGCACCTTGGTATTCATGGCTATTATGGCTGATGCCAACAGTTTCTGGCTGGGTACACTGAGCGTGAGCTTTTTGATTAGAATTTTAGAGAGAATATGCAAGAGACTCATCTCTTCCCTAAGACTATGGGGATGTCTGACTGATTACAGGGACCTCCGAAAAGCCACTCACTGAACAAATTCAGAAAAATTGGATGTCAAACCTTCGGAACATCCCACTGGGAATTCATGGAAACCAGGGACAAAAAGTCTTCCTACTTAAGTGGTGAGAGTGGGGGACTCTCTTAAGGCCTGGAGTGCTTCTTTGTCCCCAGCAGGAAGAAAGTGAGCCAATGTCTACATGGTCTTCTCTAAGTAGGAGGACCCAGATGGTTTTGGACTCTAGCAGGAGGCCTTATTCATACCCTGGATTTTAAGACATCGTACCCCATGTCTCATCTCCCACGTCCCCTTTGTGGGGAAATTAGAAAAAATCACCATGATTGTTAGGTGCTTTGAGATTTTAAGTTGGATGCGTCCTTGTGAATGTAAGGCAGTCATTTTCCTTTAAAGTCATTTGATTATTCCCAGATCAGCAATTCTGTCTCATGACAAAATCTTTGATGGTCACTTTTTATCCTTGAAGAGAATAATTTCCAAAAGAAAGTAGGTGAGGGACTTACCATAATAGGATAGACAGTTGGCCCTCTGTATTCACAGGTTCCCCATCCTTGGATTCAACCAACTGCAGATCAAAAATATTTGGAAAAAAATTCCAAAAAGCAAATCTTGAACTTGCCGCAATCCAGCAACTATTTACCTAGCATTTACATTGTATTTACAACTATTTACATAGCATTTACATTGTACTAAGTATTATAAGTAATCTAGAGATGATTTTAGTGTATGCAGGAAGATGTACATAGGTTATATGCAAATACTGCACCATTTAATATAAAGGACTTGAATGCTTGAGCATCTGTGGATTTTAGTATTTAGTAGGGGGGCATTCCTGGAACCAATCCCCTGCAGATACTGAGGGATGACTACAAAATATTTGGGATTATGAGATGGTTATTTTAGGCAAAAGGAATAGGGAAATCAAAGAAGAAAAGAAAGGGAGATTTTAGTTTTCTCAAAAACTAACAAAGTCCCACCTTAGGCAGTATCAGGTTAGAGCAGTTCTGAAAGGATTACCTGGCCCTCAACCCTTGGAATTCTCAGCTCTGTGGGGTTTGCTTTTGTCTCCCAACAGAGGTGTGGTATGAAGGGGTCACACAGAAGGTGAGCAAGACGTGGAATGCTTCACTTGCCCACAGTGAAGTAACACTCTTCAGTCAAACCAGGTGAGTTGAAATAACTGGATATTCTCCTTGAAGCTAATACATTTCTATCAGATACTTCTTCAACAATTCTTATTCCCTGACTGGAGCATTCTTTGCTGATACCAATTATAGGAGGATGGAAGTAGTCAAAACACCTCCAAAAAAGAAAATGGCAAAGAAATAGAATGATATTTTATGTTGTCTACAAAAGAGATAATTCATAGTACACTATCTATACTTGAATGAGTTAGAGGTTTGCAGCTTGGTCTAATAAAGAAATAACATGGTAAGCTTTTAGTTTTTCTTTTTAAATCAGATTGGTTTAACACGCATTGCTGGTATAGAGCCAACTGAGGATATTTGAGGGAAAACAACTGTTTAGGAAATCAGGCAATGAGGCTGAATAGATTCTAAGCCAATCTGAGTCTCAGTTCCCTAGTGTATGAAATAGTAGACTGGACTAAATTATCTCTAAGAACAATTCTTGCTCTGAAAACTCTTTGGGTATTTGTTAATTTATAAACGTATACTACACAGTCACTGTGAACAAAAGCAATTGAATAGTATTATTTGTATTTCACTGACTCTGCTGTGAGAAACTGTCCTTGGCTTGTAGACAAAATACAGGAATAAGGGACTTTGAACACAAACAGTATATATAGGCAATGAAAGATAAGACACCAAAACTTTCTTGAAGGTCTCCTCCATTGCCTATCTACCTTATTAGAACTTTCTTAATAGCTATTTATCCTTTAGAAGTTCTCATATGAATTACCAACTACCTGTGAAAATAAATCATCATTTATTTCCAGTGGAACTTTTATTTCCTCCTTGAAGATGAATGCAGAAACTCAAAGAATCAAGGAAATTGGGACTACTTGGAGTTGCCAATGTAATCAAACTCCCCTCAGTAAAAGAAAACTTGTATGTTCTGAAAGGATTATATTAGTTGGCTGACAAGTTCTTGAACATAAGAACCCCCTTAAGCAGATCTATGTAGAGTGGAGTCTAGTGCTGAAAGGAATTGGCTCACTCAACACTTTCACTCGTACCTAGTACACCTCCTACTCTTGCCGCACGCTTTTACCTTTTTTTTTTTTTTTTTTTTTTTGAGGCTTCTCCAGTTCTGGTTAGGTTTCAGATAAAGTTTGGCATCCTCATCCAACAGTTAGTGTTAGAGCTGAGCATAACTAGAAGACAGTCTGTTCCACTGGAAAGAACATGGGCTTTGTAGTAAAATAGATCTCCCTTTGAGCTCTTTGCTCTTTTTATTAGCTAGGTGATTTGGGCCAAATGATGGACCCTCTCTGAGTTCAGTTTCCCCTCTAAATAACTGGAAGGATAGCATTAACTTTTCAGGGTTATTATGAATAATAATAATTTAATGTAAGTGAAGTATTTAGTATCATAATAACATTAAATAAATAAACTAATTGTAACTAAAATTAAGAAAGTAACTTTGATAGGATTTTTGAGTGAACATATAATCTGATCGTGTTGCTTCCCACTTTTAAATTTTAATGAGCCCCTCTTGCTCTGAAAATTCCAAGCTTCTTCATATAGCTTACGATGTCCTTCCTGCTCTGATTCTGACCTCTCTTGTCCTGTTATCGGTCCCCACACCTTTCACTGCACTCTGCTTCAACCCTACTGAGGGCTTTGTTGTGGCTCTCGTATCATGCTCAGAGACAATTCATTCTTCTGCCTGAAACTCATGTTTCCCTCCTTGACCTACAGCTAACTCTTAGCCAACTCTCAGCTTCGTTTAGTCACTGCTACATCCAATGTCATCAACAGACTTCCTCAACCAGCCTAAATTATGAGTTGCCATAACATCCTGCATTTTTTTGTCTTAGTACTTACCACGCTGTTCTAGGATCTCCTAGTCAGGTAACTGTGTCCTCCTTACACTGAGTTCATTGAGAGCTGGACTGTGTCTGTCTTGTTATCTCACCATAGCCTAGCAACATGCCTAGCACATACTATGCAATCGCTAAGTAAGTCACAGTAGACAAATAAACGAATGTAGTCTTTCAATTTCATTTCTCCCTGTTGCCAGTTACACAACTTTGGACATCCATGAGAAAGATATGAGCTTCCTGTTTCCTGCTTACTACTCCCTGTTCTAATAGGAAAGGAACATGTGGATTAGGCAGAATGCTAATTGTTAAGGGAAATTCTGCTGACTGGCACAAAACTGGCTAAGATATTCTCTCTCAAGAGGTCAGTCTTGAAGAAACAGGCTTGATCAGTAGAAAGAGGTGATTTTTTTGTAAAGTTAATTATTAAAAATATGTAGTGTACTGCATATATGGTGTGATTCCAGTTACATAAATATATGTATTCATACTTATGCAAAGGAAAAATACCAGAAAGAAAAGGAAAATTTCAGTTAGGCATCTCTAGGTGTTTTTATTTTCTTCCTAATGTTTTTCTGTATAGTTAAATGTGCTGCAATGCCCATGCGTTAATGACATAATTTTAAAAGGATTAATGCAGATAAAATCTTTGAAAAGAGACTTGTTTTTATTTGTGCTAGATACAAGAAGAGAATTCTAGGAAACTACTAATTTTGTTGCTCACCTATATCTATTACTTGCTTAAGTCACTATTTCTCATGGATGTTAGACTCTCCCAGGCTTTACACTATCCCCTCTACCTAGAACCCCTGTCAGGTAATGTACATTTCACTATGTCTTCAGAATTCACTTGCTTTGCAAAGTCTTTCCAGATAAGACACTTGTCAAATGAGAAAGGTCTTCCTTCCCCTTCAAGGGAAATCCTGGAGCAATTATTCTCAGGTCTATTCTCTCTATTCCTTTACTGTTTTTTTTAGTTTTTTTGTTGTGGTGGTTGTTCCCTAATTTCCCAATTATATTTCTCGCTCCCTAAAGTTAGAAGCTTGCTTTTCACAGATTTAATGGTTTGTAGGATGACACTGGTTACACAGAAGATTTTTCCAGAATACTATTGATGTAATGAATATTGCATAAGAAGATGCATTCTGCAATAAATTAGCAAGTAAGAGTGCAGGTCCATCAATTCCCAGGATATAGGTGATTGGTTCCCGACTTTTTAGGCCATTATGGGATTTGGATCTCTAGTATGTCCTCTTTTAAATTTTAATTTTTCCCCAATATGTTCTTATATCAAGTGCAATGAATGACAAATTTTTAATTAGGAAAACAAAGTTTTCCTTTCTTCTAAAAAAAAAACAAAATTACCTAGCTTTGGAAGTCATTGAGAAGTTGTATCTGTAAAGTATGTTGTCTTTAAAGACAAATGAAAAATACAGTCAAATGATAATGTTATGTTACTAGATCATTAATGGTTCTTACCTGTCCACTAAAGGAAATTTTAAAAGAATGAATGAATAACTTTGAAATCATCACAGCAAACTTCCTGCTCAATATTATGACAAGAATTGTTTAAAAATGAGAAAGTCAGTAAAGATTTCTTCCTTTTAAGAAACTCCAATTTGTTAGAACTATGAAATTAAGATAGATCTTTTAAAACTGTGTGAAGTTTAATATATTAAGATTTTGTACATCATCAGCTATTGTGCTTCATCAGATCGATACGTTTTGCTGATTGGTATTGCTTGTCAACAATTCCCCTAGTTCATACCAATTGGTCTTGAAAAGAATAAAAATCAGTTTTTAGTATTACCAGGAAGAGAAGTTCTCAGTTTTAGGAACCTCTTCCCCTGCCAAACCCGCCCCAAGGAGGAAAGAAAGCATTTCATGGATATCTGAAAATGGTCAACCAGCTATCTCCAGAACCCTTTGGAAATGATCAACATTCCTTGGTGCTGGACCTGGAGTCCTGAATTAACCCAAAAAGACAGGATCATATTTTCTGAGTCTTAATATGCTCTTTTACGTGAGCAAACCTGCAAGAATAGGAAAGGAAGGAAGTTAATGCCAGTACTCTGACCCTCTGTAAAACCTCAAGGTTCTGGGACTTGCAAAGATTCAGAGTAAAAGTGCATTGTGCCCCGCACATAGTAGACATATCACTGTTTGTTTATGTCATACTTTAATAATTGAAATGCCAGCCACAGGAATCCAGCTAATGCTTACTTCACTGCAGCATGAGGTTACATTCAGCCATACCACTCAGAATAACCAGGAGAAGACAAAGGAAAATGGTATGACAGTAACGTCAAAGGCTCTGATTTCTAGATATAGTTGTGCTCTGAGTTTTTTATGTTTGCCCTTTTCCCACTGAAAAATGGGAATAATACCCTTGTCACTGACCATTGGAATGTTGAGGAGACAATAAGTTAGTAACTGGAAAGAATTTATGGTGAAAGGTGCTATGTGAGTTCATGGTATTTGTTAATGTTATTACTCAATCAGTTCTGGCCTAGTGTGGAAACAGAAGCAACTTCTATTACAAACAAGTTGCTAAAATAACCTTGGGAAAGAGAGAATAAATGAATCTACAAAGACAAATAGGTACCAGCTGGATTATTGAGACATGTTGAGGTTGTAGGCTTTTAACACTAAAAACAATGCCCTTTTCATTTCAAGGAAGAATCATTTGGGGAAGAAAAGTAGGCAACCTATTAATAAATGAAAGAGTGACATTTCTAGGTGCATATTAACAAATATGTTTGTAAAAACAGTTTCTATTGCAAGATTCTACTAAGCAGAAGTTTCCTTTAGCAGATTTTAAAAACAGGGATGTGTAACAAAAGGTCCATGTGTGAACTCTGGAAATATTCAGGACTTAACCAGACTTCAGCAGGTTCATTAGGGTCTTAGAAACACTACAAAGGGAAATATATATATATTAATTTAATTTATTAAAATTTGTATTAAAATTTATAAATATTAATGTATATGTAAATTTGAACTGACAATGGCTATGACTTTGCCATCTGCCTTTAAGCTTCTTCCAGTCAATTTCTAAAGGATAGAATGCTACTTTTCCTGCCCATGGATAGCTATTAATCATGGGATGGAGCCATCAGAAATGTCTCATCCCCACTCCTAATATTTCCTTCCGTGTACAGGGATCTACATTAGCATAGTGATGCTGACGTCTTTGCCCTCGTGGGAAGAAGAAATCAGTTAATTTTATTGAGCCCCTTTATCTCCTCATTCTCCTGGGAGTGGGGTGCCTACAGAAAGCACACATTACACCTTCCTATTTCAGACCCCAGGTTTTAAAGGAGGACTATGTTTCCAATGCTGGGAAGAGGGCAGGTAAGTCTCTCTAAATCTGAGGTTCAGCATTCATAAACTCATTCTCCAAAATCAGCTTTACTGGTAAGAAAATTGATAATGTTCTCTATCTTACTATCTTATTTTTCAGGGGTTCAGAATCAGCTAAGGAAAGAGATGCCCCTAGTCTTGAGCTCCCTACTGACCCAACAACACACATTACAATGGGAGTTACACCTGCCTTTTCTAGGCTAATGGAAAGAAAGACAAACCTAAGTCTCCAGAGGCTTGGGAAAAATGATCATAGATATAAACTCACCAAAGTTAAACTCAGCCATTAAAAAATGGACTTTGCGTTTTTTTCCTGTGGCTGTTGTCAAATCACCACAAATTAAGTGACTTAAAAACACAGAAATGTATCCTCCCACCGATCTAGAGGACAGAAGTCCAAAATCACAGCAGGGCCGTGGTCCCTCTCGATGCTCTAAGTGAGAATCTGGTCCTTAGCTCTTTCAGCTTCTGGTGTCTGCCTGCGTTCCCTGGCTGTGGCTGCATCCCTCTAACCTGCCTCTGTGATCACATTGCCTCCTCTTCTTTGTGTGTCAAATCTCCCTCTGCGTCCCACTTATAAGGATATATGCAACTGCATTTAGGGCCCACTTTGATAATCTGGGATAATCTCCTCATCTCAAAACCCTTAATCACACCTACAAAGACCACTTTTCTACTTAAGGTACCATTTATAGACTCTAAGGATTAAGACCTGATAGCTTTGGGAAATGATATTTTAGCATACCACACAAATTTAATAGTCACAAACACGTATCATTTTTCCTCCTTCCTCTATATTCTGACATTTTACAATTTAAGATACAAAAGTATGTGGTCTAAAAACACAGCCTTAGAGAATCAAGAAGGTGAATTCATCCTAGACTTAAACCAACCAAATGATATTTATAAGGAATATATCATAAAGTGATCAGCTTTTCTGTGCATGTGTATGAATCACCACATTTTCAAAGACATAGCATATAAGTTTCTACCAGAAATGTGGCAAAGTATAAATAAAAAATGTAAATAATCCCTACATATATTATTGATATTAAAAATTCAGGATCACTGTTCCCTATAAAGCTGTTGTTTAAAATCTTGGTTGAAGCATTTGCCGAAATAGCTCAGGAATTAAGAATAAAATCTTTTGTTCTTTCTGTATATAAAGCATATGATGGAATTATTCATATCACTGATATGAACTTGGCATTTTACTATTATAGACAACATTCACCTTTTATCTAAGAACTGTTGCCTTCTTAGGCACACTGAATTTCATTTTACTTTTTAAACCAACATTAGCGGTTTCCTTTGTGTTGTCATGTTCCATCCACATTCAAAAGATATGCCACTTGGCAAGTTATTGCTTACACTAAGGTGAGTTGGAGACAGCAAGTCATGATGAATGGTAGGCGCTCGCCTTCTGCTAAGTCCTCTCACTAGCTAAGAATCGTGTACTCAAGACCACACGTGCACTGTTTCAGTTAGGATAGGCTATGCTGTAATAACAAAGATCTCCAAATTGAGTGTCTCAGGGAATAAGACATTTATTTCTCTTTCAGATAAAAAGTCAGGGTGAGAGTTCCAGGTCAGTGGCAGTCATTCCGTGGGCCAGGATGACAGAGTTCTATCATCCTTTCAAGGTGGCTATTGGGTCCATGTCAGGAGGCCAGACAGTGAAGAGGCATGTAAGAGCATACCAGCGACAGAACTCTAGCACCTGGCCACTCTAGCCTTGCCTGACTGCAAGGGAGACCAGGAAATATAGTTCAGCTGTGCTCTCAGGAAAAAGAGGAGAAGGGATTTTTGTGAGCAGCTTGCAGCCTTTGCCACATGCACTATACAAATTTCTGCCTCAACAAAATAAAAGATACTGTATAAACAGTGATCATGGCCTTTGGGGTTGTCACAAGCATTCACACCTGCAAACTGCAAGAATTCATTCTACCTAAGCATCTATTTATGCTTAATCTCAGTTAGGGAGGGGAAAAGGAAAGAAATGGTTTATTTTGGGGGGGGATAATATAGGAGGTAATATTAGCTTGTATAAATAGTCTCAAATGCAAGGCTAAAGTCTTTTTTTAAAATACATTTTAGTATTATATAGTGTATGTTGAGAAGCTTTTCTCTCTTCAGTTCTTCAATCTATTGAGGAGGGAAATAGGCCAAGGAAGTTAAACTTCTCTTCTCAGGGGGCCTAACTGTTGGCCCAGGCTGGTTTCCAAGAGCTGAAACAAGGGATGGTAACTGGTGGGGCTGTTCTTTTGCTGAATAAAGAGAAGAAAAGAAGAATTCCATGTCTGTTTCCCAGGCACAGGGACGACCAGGAAGCAAGGAAATCTCCAATTTTCAAGTCCACTGAGCAGAATACAAGAACAGGGTCCAAGACAAAGAGTTCTCCATTGAGAACCAGCAAAATGGAGCAATCAAGTCCTGTGGGCAGGCTGAGCCTGGAAAGAAGCCCAGAGGCCACAGCTTTCTTGGGAGGGAGGTTTCTCTGGACCCTTAAGGAACTGAGACTGACATTCCAACCCTGCCGTGAGTTTGAGGTTTGTCCACTCCCTCCATTTGGAGAAGAGTAATCTGAAGCTAAATCAGCACGTTATGATCACGCTGATCTATGGAAAATCATGAAGCGAAAACAAAAGTTCACAAACAAAATTAGTAGAACCACCTGTAGGACCTGTGTTGAAAGAGAAACTAGCTTTCGTGGAGAAGAGGTGTGAATAACATGGGAATTAAACACACTGACTTTGGATTTAAAAAGTTTGATTCAATTCCTGTTCCTGCCACTAAGTAGCCTGTGACTTTGGGTGGGTAATCTATACTCTTTAAATCTTAGTTTCCTATCTGTAAAGTGGGAGATAAAAATGATACCTAACTCTTATGTTTTCTTTAAGATTTAAATGAATGTTCAACTGTATTTAATAATGTATAGGAACTCAACAAATATTAGCTAAAAGTATTTCCAAAAATGGAGTTTTTCTTTACTTTCTTTCTTGGTATAAAAATTGTCCCTTATATCTAAAAACCAATCAGTCCATCAAACCTCACCCCCATGACCTCATAGCCTCTACTGAGTACAAGGTGAGGGTTAAGTTATGACAACTGACACATCTAGCAAAAATATATGTTAGTTTAAGACATTTCCTTTCAGACATGAGTGTTCCACTGCAAACCTAGGTATATTTCTAAGATCTTAAGGAAATAAATACTATAAAACGTGACATAGTTCAAGTAATGTAAAAAAAAATGTCCACAGGGATATCTCTGAGCATCCTTTCATATGAGATGTCCCATATGCTAAGAATTCATGATTCTCTGCAATTTATTTAATATTTCCCAAACAGGCCATCTTTCCTATCATTACTCTTTCCAGATCAGTATAAACTCTATTTTCAAGGACTCCCAGGCCTTTTGTAGGAACTCATCATCACTGGGCATGCCAGTACATCTTCTGGCAAACTGTGAGAACAGTATTAGTTGACAATTGTGAGAACAAAAGATTTTTCTAAAGGAGATGAGGCAGAAAGGGAAAGCAGATGCTTCTGAGGAACAGGGAGAAATATCAAGAGAATTGGCCTATCTTCTTGGCACCCGAAAGCCTGAAGATGAGGGGGGTGTGCCAGTTCATTGCCTAATGAAGGCCGAGAGGGAAGGACCCAGCTGACTGCTCACTAAAGGTGGCTTGAAAAAGGAACTTGACCACAGTCATAGAGAAGAGGAGTTGCAACATAGATTGGAGGCATATAAAATTCACTGGTGTGGCAAAATTAAAGAGACTTCTCAAATGTGCTGGAAAAATTAGTGGAATCTTTAGATTATTGCAAAACTGTTTCATAATAGTGACATTAATTAATATTTATTAAGCATCTGTTATGTGTCCTATACTGTGCTAAGTACATTACATGCTTTACTTGAGTTAATATCCCACCCCTAAGGCTAAGCACCAATATTGTCCCCAGTATCCAGATTGGGAAGCTGAGGTTCACAGAGGTTATGTCCTTAGTCTTAAGTAACTTTAAGGAATGAATGCAAAGTGCAGAGCAAAAATCATTTACTCAGAACCTAGCTAGGGAAAGAGTTCTGTTCATAAACATACTTTTCAGTGATACTTAAATTCTAAGAAAACTTTGCTCACATCCTCCTGGATGAATTGATAACTAGTTTTTGTGTCAGGAAAGGCATGTTTCTCTGAGGTCATGTTGCAGCACTTTCTAAAGGGTTTCCCTCAAAGGTGTTTCATCTATTAGTATCAGCAAAGATCTCATGGAATGACTAATTTTTAGTAGTTGTGACCTGCAAGTCTTTGTTGAGTCATTCTCTTTAGAAATAACATCCTGATTCATCAGGTCTTTTTTTAACGTTAATTATATTTAACATCTGACATCTTCTTTACCCTTTATCCACATCACTGAATACCAGGGAAAAAATAAGCCAAACCCAGATTTAGGTTAAAATAATACTCGATTATTAGTGATTTAAAATGAAAATTGAGTAACTTCAACATCCCATTAAAAAGAAAAGCTCACATTTCATAAGGTAAAAAGGAACATTAAGTATTTTTTCTTAATATTTAATGTTAATTTCATCCACAAGTTACATGATACAAATTGTATGCTTTTACATACTAAAGATTTTTTTTAATGTGATCATTCTAAGAAATGCAATAATCAGCAAGAAAGCATCTACTAAAAATTAGCTGCCTTTCTAGATTCTTGTGGAACTGCAAAATGATTTATAATAAATAGCTAAGGCTTCTAAAATTGTCACTAATGTTTGTATAATAAGGTGTGCCCTGGCCTTTAATTGAAAATGGTTAGTATTTGAACTCCCGATGTGCAGAAAGATGTCAGCAACACTGGATCAGATAGACTTAGAGAGAAACTTCGTTTTCCCTTTGATAAAACAAAAGTACCTGTGGTGAACATTTGTTGTTTTTGCCAGTGCAGCATCCCTTCTCCTTGGCTTGATAATGTCCCTCTGACTTTCTGGGGGATCTACCCATCCCCATCATGTACCATTTGGTGGGCTCATTAAACTATGAATCAAAGTGCAGAGGGGTACGGTTGGCACTTCTCATCTCTACTCTCACTTTCCAAGACCAATCAGATAGGAGTCCTAGGAATTTGGCCCAAGGACAGAACACAGTCAGAGCTGAGTCTTTTGATTACAACTCCCCAAAGAGATTGTCCTTGTTTCTTCCTGCCACTGTCCTGCTTGTCTCTGGAGGTCTGACTGTGCTTCCATTTTTTAGATCTTAGGAGCTACTCCACATTCTTCCACTAAATTCGCCTCTTAAGTTAGTCAGTTTCTGTTGTTTACATTAACTGGTACTGTACATGTTCTTTGTTTTTTTTACTGAAAATCTTAGTAAACACTTTTGTTCTTTTTAACATCTGAAATGAGATCAAACCTTTCCTGACAGTGTTTCAGTTTTAACAAACGTAGTATTTTCAGTTGGGATGAACTCTTCTTGATTAAGAGAATCATACCAGAATCTAAACCGTGTCATAACAGATACAAGTGACTACATGTAGTAAAAACAAGAGCTCTCTTTCATTCTTAATTTATTTCTTCTAAACACTTACTATTTTGAGTTATCATCACTGGGGGAAAAAAACAGAAAATATAACTCTTTTGTTCTTGAGCTTTTTCAAAGCCTGCCTTCTAGTGTGTTGTTAGAGCCAACAAAAGGATGCTGATGGCTCTCTTTTCGGGTATTGAAACAGGTAAGAAACTATCTTTCTGGTTTAGGCTAAATGTCTGTCCAAAGGTATACTCTAAAGAATGAAAACTATTTTTTTTAGACATTTCAGGTAAAATTCACTTAGGTCTCAGTTATCTGGCCACTTAGATTTGAAATGGTTAGCAGCTTGAAGTTTGGATTGGTTAGATCAGTTGAAAATAGATCTAGCCATTCACTGAGGAGTGACAGTTACCAGTCTGGGCATGGGTCCTCCCCCACCAGCCAACATGCCAACCAAGCTGGAACCACCCTAGATCTCTCATTGTATTCAACACCAACACCCATCATATCTGAGGTTTTAAAATTCATAACATGTACATACAGAGAAGTGCATAAAACATGTAAGTACATGTAAAGAACAATTATAAGGGGAATACATTCAAAACTGTTATTACATTTATTATATTCAGCATTTTATATCCACCTACTGAAAGCTCCCCTAAACCCCCAAGGCCAAGGTTCCATGCACCTCATGTGATGACCTTTAGTCCTTGTCCTTATCCCTATCAAGGCACTTAACTCACTCTTTCAGCTTTTTGTCCAGACATCACCCATTACCAGTGCTCACACATAAAGCATATTAAAGACACAGATTATGCCTTCTAACCACTGTATTCTCTCAGCTAGGCATGGAGTGCGTCACTTTGTAAATAACTGATAATAAATGAACGAATGAAAATAAATAAATGACCCATCACTGTCTTCAAGTAACATCAAGGACAGTTGGAGGAGAGAAACCAGTAAAACAAAAATTAAATACAATTTGCTAAGTGTTTTTTCATAAGAAGAGCCCAGGGGGTGCTGAGATTCAGGAAATTGGCACCCACTTCAACCAAATCTTCCTGGAAATGGTGTGCTGAGCCTTAGTGGAAGAGCAGGTGTCTCCAGTTGAGACAGCAACAAAGGAGTATGATGCAGGAAGGGCAGGAGACCTCATAGCTTGAGATGCTGTTAAGAGACTAAGACACAGCCTAAGTCAAAGTTTCTTAATCCAGAATCTGCAGATCCTGACAGGGTCCATGGATAGAATACGAAAGAGTCATGGACTTGGATGGGAAAAAAAAATCTCTGTTTTCATTAACCTCTAACTGAAATTTAGCATTTTTTAAAAATTAATTTATTTTATTTATTTATTTGGCTGCGTTGGGTCTTTGTTGCTGTGCGCAGGCTTTCTCTAGTTGTGGTGAGTGGGGGCTACTCTTTGTTGCAGTGCACAGGCTTCTCATTGCAGTGGCTTCTCTTGTTGAGGGGCATGGGCTGTAGGCACACAGGCTTCAGTAGCTGTGGAACGTGGGCTCAGTAGTTGTGGCTCATGGGCTCTAGAGTGCAGGCTCAGTAGTTGTGGTGCACGGGCTTAGTTGCTCCGTGGCATGTGGGATCTTCCCAGACCAGGGCTCGAACCCATGTCCCCTGCATTGGCAGGTGGACTCCCAACCACTGTGCCACCAGAGAAGTCCCTAGCATTTCGTTTGATTATAAATGTTAGGTGACAAACAACTACAATACTACTATACAATCATAGTATTAGTGATAACCTATGACCTTTGTTATAAAGACAAATAATAGAAAATTTCATATCATAGTAGAGTTGTTGTGGATATCTTGAAATACAGTTTACACTCATTGATAATTTAATATTTTGGCAGTAATTGGATACACTAAAGATCTTTATATTTAATGTTTTAATAAACACAGGTACACATATTTACAAATTTGTTTATTAATATTTAGGTGCCTATTTCTGTAAAATTGATTTCCTTTGTTATTCTATATATTGTATTATATGTGTTTAAATATTTAAAACTGTGTTGAGAAGGGATGTATAAACTTCTCCAGATTGGCAAAGGGGTCCATGAAAACAAGAAGGTAAGGAACCCCTGCTCTAAAGGCTTTTCAGGGTGGAAATCATAGAATGGGACTAATGAAAGAATAAAAGGTAACCTTTGAGCCAGTGCTCTCACTAGAGGAACCCACTCAATCCTAGAGGAGTTTTTCCTGCATATCATTATTTTTGTTTTATTCCTTGCGTGGGGCTCACACACCACGAAAGCATTATTTGCTTTGAATGTTATCAAAAAAAAAAAATCAAGGCACAAATTTGCTAACTAGTGATTTCATTATACCAAGGACACAGCTTTGGATTTTTGAACGAAGTCACTTTTTTTTACAGATTACAAAGAAGAAGGGGCCAAATGTTGAGCTTTAGGAGATGAATACATAAATTATATTTGAAAGTAAATTTATGAAAAGAAAATCATAATCATCATCATAATAAATTATCTCGAATTTGTACTTCTTTTCAAAGATGTTTCATATCTACCACGTTTGTCCTCATAAAGTCTTTGAAATAGGTAGAATATGTATACAGGGGAATAAAAAAAGGAAATTGTGACACGAAGGAAGATGTTAGGGTTGGTTGACTGAAACTTAACAAGTACGTAATGTCTGCCATGTACTCTCCATATTGTGTGTGACAGTGGAATGACACAGGGGGTAAAAGACATCATTTCTAACTTCAAAGCATGCCCATTTTATTCCATATATGGAGCCAAACCATGTATCTGTGAAAGAGTATGAGACTGTGTATCAGTATAACTGGAGACAAAACTTCAAAAGTAACCTACTAGAGTAGAGTAATTTTAACACACATAGATTTGGGGACGCTTCATGGAAAAGGCGTTATAAGCTCCACTTTTAAGCTCAAGAGTAGTAGATGAACTAACAATTATTGAGCATTTAGTAAATTCTGGCCACTATGGTAAGCATTTGTCATGTTCCTTAGGGTCATACAGCAGGTAGGTGATAGATTCTGCAGCGGAACCCAAGACAATCTGAATTCCAAGTCAGAGCTCTTAAATAATTACCTCCATGGGGACTAGGACTGGGTCTCTTTGTTATGTTGTTTCTGGAGCAGCTAGCACAGTGTTTGGTAGATTTTAGATGTTCGAAAGTTTGTAGTTGAATGTATTTTAACTAAATCAAGGAGGAATGGCTCCAATCTAGTAAGTGGTTAACACTGAAATTCAACTGAACTGGCTGTTAATTCTTTCCATTAAACCCATTACTCCAAACAACTAACAGCTCAGACATAGGCAAAATCACGCTTAATCATCCCTTCATTCCTATAGCTCAACACTGAACAACAACGAAATACATAACTATATATAGAGAGGGAGTGAGATGAGCACGTGTGTGTGTGTGCATATATGTGTGTTATTTATGGGAAACTCCTGTTCATCATTCAACTTCTTCTTGGCCTCCATTTCTTTTTATTATCATAAGACCTATACTTCTTCTTTTCATTATGATGTTCTAAATATTTTAATGTGAGCATACATTGGATTTTAGCCTTATTTATCATTTCTTTATATTTAACTTTCACTTTGTATCTTATAATATCCTATCTCCACAAATCATATGGGTAGATGACAAATTGTTTCTTCCTTTTATATATTTCCAAATAGACTATCCTTCCTGGATGTATTACTCACTTTTTCTTTATTCTTTTCTACTGAGGGTCCTGACAGGAAAATCACAGGTCTTGATTTTAAAAGGCTTGCCACTCAGTTTCCTTGGAATTCCCACCTCCATGCTACCTCTCCCCAGAGAAATCCTAGTTGAACAGTTCTGATTGAATTACCTAAATCCTTTGACATCTTCCTATCAAGCGTTTACACAGGACAATTACCTAAAATGAGGATTTTATAAATAATTACATCAAATGCTTCTCAGAGTTCAAATTTTAAAATGCCATCTCTTTAAATATTAGCTAAAGAGATGTTCAAATTGTCTCAGAGAAACTGATGATGCTTATCTTAAATGAGTTCTTCTGGATGAATATTGATTTCCTCTTAATTTTTGTTCTGTGATTTTGTGAATTCTTGACAGCCCATTCCCATGACAATATTTAGGAGGTCATATCCACAGAACAATTCAAAAACAATTCCGGGATGTACTCTCTATTTCCCAGGCCAGGCTTTATTTCTTCAGAGGCTAGGTAGTATTTCTTCAGCGGCTCCTTGATTCAAGCAGCAGTAACTAAACAAGGGATGCTCGCTACTCAAAGTGTGGTCCTCACAGCAGCATCTGCATCACCTGGGACTGCAGAACTCTGGCTCCACCCTGGGCCTGCTGAATCAGAATCTGCATTTTAAACCAGATGCCCAGAAGATGTTTTAAACGGTTAATCTAGTGCTACTGCTCTAAATGATTAGTAGTGAGTATTTAAGGATACAGTATGGAGATGATATCTTCACTCAAATTTGGACTCAGTGGAAAAGAGTGAGGGAACTGACAAGTGAGAGCATGATTGCCTTAGGAGCGGGGTAATTGCATCGCCATTACAAACCCTTCCTAACTCTTCTTCATCTTCTCCTCCTCTACCAAATTAACATTCTCTTGAATTTCCTCACAACAGGAAGTGCTTTTTCCTACCCAAAGGAGTTTCAAATGCCCGTTGGTTGGTTGACTTCAACACCTCACAGACTGACCGTGGTAGAAGGGATGAGACTAGGGAGACACCAGGGTCTACAGCTCTGAGGAGCCTCCAGTGCCTCCACCAGGACAGCCATAGCTCTCTTGAGCACACCTGGAGGAGAGTGATGGCCATGTAGAGGGAGAGGTAGGAGGTAATGAGGAGGGAAAAGTGGGTCTCTGTCCTTAAGACAAGACTGCTGTCATTGATGAGTCTCCCTGCTGCTCTGGGGAGTGATGTGTGTCTTCACAGCAGCCCCCAGGGCTGGGTTGGCCACATTCTCTATGGTAATGACACTGGAGCATTAGCTTTCTATTTTTTAATAAACGAATTCCCATGCCCGTGCCTCCTTCCCTAGAATGTTTCCCTCTTAAAAACCTCATCCTTCCTTACCTAGATTGTCTGCACTTAAGGAGCAAAAAAGAATACTTTTCTGTTTACCCTGTGGTTTGGGGGTCCTGCCCTCATACTCACAGGGTCAGGATCAAAAGTACAAACGGAGGTCCATATACTGTATGTCTAAATATTTAAAAGCTTAAGCCAACAAATGCTTACATGAAATATGTTCCAACCTACATTCTTGATCTAGAAAGCTAGGCTCAAATTTAAGATGCATTATAGCCCTTAGTTCTGTCCACGACAGAACTAAGGGCTAACAATAGCTAACCTTTATCACAATCTTGGGCACAGTCTACCCTTTGGAGGATGGACAAGACAAAGATGCCAATGCAGATCCAATACAGTCAGTGTCTTTTGGGTGGGGAGTTCTGGGGTTTCTGAAATGCAGGCAGTGGTCTTAGAACCGGGGTCACACACAGTGAAAAGGGAAAGAGGCAGCAGAGGGCTAGAGTCAAATCTCTGACACAGGAGTCCAGAGCAGAGGATTCTCTTCCCCAAGCCTAAGGGCAGTGCTGAGGCTGGGGGTGGGAGGCAGACAGGGGGGGACTCTTGTACATTGGTACAAAAAATTGTCACTGCACAGCAGAGAAAATGCAGAGAATACAACCCAGTGGAAAACTCACACACTCCACAGGTCAGAGAGTTAAAAGTTGCAGTCTCGGGAACTTTCCACACAAACAAACAGGCATCTGGTATTTTCAGCTGATACTGGAAAGAATTCAAGTCCTTCACACAGGGCAATTGGAAAAATCTCCATACATAAAAAGTGTACTTGGTGTCAACTGCATAAAGAAGAATTCGGGCCTTGCTGAGGCTTTTACTAAAGCCCCTGAAGCAAGATACCGACTCCCAGGACAACCAGGTTAAGATACAGAGAAAAGAATTATTGCCAGAATCTAGAAAAAGAAGAATCCAGACCATCCTAGGTCAGAAATTATTTTCTTGGTTACAGATCTATGATATATCCTCATGGTTCACTGAACAGCAAAGTGTACATAGTTCTTTCAGGGTCAGGGCACACGATGACTCTGAATATACCCTGTTGTTATCTATATGAATTCTCTAAGTTATATTATTTATAGATACTTACACCAGCTCAGGAGAACCAATTGTGCCCTTTCTTCCCATCCCTGCCTGCAGTGACTTCAGGGTGGTTTCTTGAAATTGGCATTGGTGAGGGTATTTTTTTAACACCATAGAAAGGCACAAACGCTATAAATCAGAGCTGTCTTCCCCTGGAGAGCCTTTTGTTATGAATTTACCAGCACACAACTGTACGTAGGCCCGAAGTGGGCAAAAATATCAGGTAAGTAGTTCTCTTCTTAATAATGCTAATTTCTGAGTAGGCTACATATTTATTACACACAACCGTAATTTACATACTTGTATCTAAATTTTATTTCAAGATATAATTGTCCAAAAACACTTTAGATTTTGTTTTCCAACTGTTATGAATGAGAAATATCCATATTTTAAAATTGTCAGGGTTATCTCCCAGATTATTTTATCCAAATGTGATTTGAAAAGAATAATTTATTGCACAAGAAGGTAATAAAAACTAGTTCCGCGTTTGGGAAAAAGGAAAAAAATATTCTCCTGCACCTGGTCAGAAAGTGCTACTTAGCTTTTGAGAATAATTTTGAACGGTACAAAGGCATTCTCATGTTGATGGTCTTACTCTGGGGCTTGTTTTCTGAAACTGCCTAGAGCATCAAATCCAAAATAACAGGTGTGCGTGCATTTCCTATGGGAGTCTGTCATTCCTTTGGTTCCCCTCTCCTGTAAGAAATAAAAAAAGTCAAGTTTCTCCTTCGAGTCACGCTTCAACATGCCAAGGGCGGACATGGCACACCTGCTCCACCTTCCCCACACGTCACTCATAATCAGTGGGAAGAGAGGCATCGAGAGGGAAGAGCCTGAGGATGATCATCAGCCACCTGAAGAACTGGGCACGGCTTCCTCAGTTGTTTTCTATGTCTGAAGGCATAAAGTTACAAAATTTGGAAAGGTCAGAACTGCAGGGCAAACTAGCTGCATAACTCCTTTACTGGGAATAGGGATGGAAGAGAGTGTTTACGGTTTGTCAGCTTTCAGCACAGTTTGGAGAATACTAAACACAGGTGCCATTACTCCAGCCTTGTTCTGATTTAGTTGCAACATCTGTGGAGAAAACCACAGCCTAGAAAGAAATTACCTTGACAACTTCTTTTACTCAAAGAGCTGTTGTATTTTCTCAATGTTCTAGTCTAACACTCGCTCCAAAAACACATTTGTAGAGCTGAATTGGAAAGTTTTTCATTGGAATTGACTTTACCAGTTCTGACCTGGCTGGGGTTAATTTGTCTAGTGAAAAGTAAATATTTTGATTTCTAACAAAATTTTAAAGAATAAGTATCTGCTTTATTAATTTACTGTGATAGGCTTAATGATGGCCCCCAAAGATGTCCACATCCTAATCTCCAAAACCTGTGAATATGGGATGTTACATGGCTAAAGGGGCTTTACAGGTGTGACTAAGTTAAGATCTTGAGATGGGGAGAGCATTCTGAATTACCCAGGTGGGTGCAATGTAGTTACAAGGGACCTTATAAGAGGGAGAGGAGAAAGCAGAGATTTGATGTTGTGCTGCTGTCTTTGAAGGCAGAACAGGGGGTCTGGAGCCAAGGAATATAAGTAGTCTCTGCAAGCTGGGAAAGCAGGGAAATGAATTTGTCCCTAGAGCTCCCGGAAGAAATGCAGCCCTGATGACACCTTGACTTCAACCCAGTGGAAGACATTTTGGACTTCAAAGCTCCAGAACTGTAAGAAAATACATTTTTGCTGTTTTTAAACCACTAATTTGTTATAGCACTGGTAGGAAACTAATACTTTTACAGAGTAAAAGTTAAAACTCTGTTCAACTTTTTTGGGGGAATTTGTATCTGAAGCCCACAAAGTTAAGAGACCATACAATTACGTTTCACCGCACACTGTTACTTGTCACAATTATATGCAAATAACTATCTAGATTTTATACTCAAGATACTTGTGATTCAACAACATTGTTTTTATTTTAAGGCTAAAGGATAATTTTTAGACTTAAGGAAGAATATACGATAGCATCAGTGGGGGAGAAACATATTTAAAATACTAACAGATTCAGCACTGCTGAAGCAGATAGTTTAATTATGATAACTTGACTTTTTGATGAGTAAAATCTCACATTCTGTGGAAATGGAGTTTGGGTGTGTGCGTGCAGTTAACTGGAAGGATAGAAGGAAGCAGAATAAACCATTTTAAGAAGGCTATCCAAAACTTCAAGGGAAGTCTATGTTTTATTCCTCACTTTAAAAAAAAAAAAAGGGATAGATGCCAAGGTTTTTGTTTGTTTGTTTGTTTGATGCCAAGGTTTGTGGCAGAGGGGAGTAACCCAACAGTCGCTGGTTTATAAACTCTGAGGAGTGAAGCTGATAAGGCACGGGCAGAACAGTGTCTTTAGGAAATCAGTTAAATGAGGCACAGTCCTACAAATGAACCATAAACCCAAAGAAGAATACAGGTTTTTAACCAATTTTTCTCTGACCTAAGAAACCATGAGACGGAAAAAAAATTCTATAAGGAAGAAGCCTGCCCTGGAGAGAAGCCAGGGTCAGCCAACTGGAGCAAAGCTTATTGTCACTGTTTTCATAAGGTGGATGGATGAGGATTCACCGGGTGAATGAGGAAGGAACAGTCAAAGGTGGTGATTGTTTGCAAAAAAGTATCTTGGATGTTCCCTTGCTGTGAAATAAGCAGGAATAAGGTAACAGAATTAACTTAGGTCTTAGATGTTGGATCGCCATTTATGAAATCTGCTACCTTGATGGGATTTGAGGAAACCATTCAGATTTGGGGGTGGAGCCGCAGAATTTCTTATCCAACAGTTCCTCTTTACTCAGCAAATAGAGGGCTGTGTAAAGGTCTCTGGATGCAAATCTCAGAGCTGTGTGATGAGCCAAGCACAACAGCAAAATAGGTCCTGAACCCATTTGCACCTGAGGTGGAATTAGTGAGCGAGACCTTTAGAAAAAGCAGTACTTGCGGGCAGTTTCCAATGAATACCAAAAGCTAGAAACTCCTTTCTAGATGGATAGGGTGAGGGTGATGCCTTTTCTTCGAGGGTCTACATTAATTGTCTCTCAACTCAACTGCTCTCAACATATTCTAGTTTTACTTTGCAGCAGTGACCAGGGTTTTCTATCTCTTACTTCCATGACTACTTAGATGGCCTTGCTTTTAAAAATTGTGTAGCATGGGCTTCCCTGGTGGCGCAGCGGTTGAGAGTCCGCATGCCGATGCAGGGGACGCGGGTTCGTGCCCCGGTGCGGGAAGATCCCACATGCCGCGGAGCGGCTGGGCCCGTGAGCCATGGCCGCTGAGCCTGCACGTCCGGAGCCTGTGCTCCGCAACGGGAGAGGCCACAGCAGTGAAAGGCCCAAGTACCGCAAAAAAAAAAAAAATTATGTAGCATGTACTATGCCAGTGTCCTCATTCTGCTTCCCCACCCACTCAACTTAGACCCCAAAGGCATAGTTTGTAAACTGTGTTGTCTCACAGACCCCTTTAAAAATCTAATAAAAGATGTGTAACCCTCCCACTCCACCGAAACAGGAGACTGTATATATGCACATAATTATACACCAAATGCCACATATACTTGCAGGAGTTCATGAACCCCTGAAAGCCCATTTATGGAAACCTATGTTAAAAAAAAAAAAAAAAAAGGCCTTTGCCCTAAAGGATTGTTTCACCCTGTTTTAGGGTTGCTAAGAGCTTTAAAAAGTGAGAGAGAAGGAGTGCAGTGATGCATGTGCCTTCTCAGATAGCTTGGATAGCTCCATGAGCTGTTGAAGAGTCAAAAAGCAAATAAACGTCAACAGTTCTGAATCCCAACATTGTTTAATGACAACCTTCCCATGTTTGCCAACTTGCTGCTTAACAGCAATCCTGTTGACACTGTGGAAAAAGCTTTCCAGGTCCTCCCAGGTAAATAACCCACTCCTACCGATCACCTGGCTGCCCAGTTGAACTCTTTAATACACACAGAATTCATGATGATGAGTCATTCTTTGCCAAATGCAACTTGACATAGCATAGATTTTAATTCTTCATGAGATCTTTTCATATACTAATCCCAGCAAAGATAATTATAAGAAGGCATCAATTTTAAGCAAAACTGTATAACAAGTAAAATGTATTGTTTCCGTATTTGTGAAAAGTGTAAATGTCTAACTTTTCTGAAGCATTCTAGTTCCTATTGCTCTAATGCCTAGCATGTGACTTTTGGACAGGTGAAAAGATGATTTTTAGCTTATTTCACTTGCTGGTGAAGTTAAGTCTCACCAATTTATGTGAAATTCAGTGTGTTACTGGGAACAGGGAGGTAACATTGATGAAAATTATAACATTCATCAATTCATTATAAAAAATAATGGGAGACGTGGTAGGTTTCCTGAGGAAGAAAAACAGTAAGAGTCGAGGGAAGCAGAGCTTTTGATGTAGAAAAGACAATTGTGGAATGAACGGCAGATAAACAGCATTGTGCCCTTGCTGGCTCCACAGCAAAAGTAACTTGATCACTCTGGACAACTTGGCAAGAAGCCTCAGGCAGGCGCAGAGAACTATCCCAGGCAAGCAGGGGGTGGGGCGTGGAAGTTGTTAGATTGGCTAACCAAGCCCTTCCCTAACAGCCAGGAAGGAAACAGATTACCTATGGCTGTGACTAAGGAACCTATGGCCAACAAGACCAGTTGCCTGCATAGAATTCTGCCAAGAAGTCTAATAGCTTCAGCTTTCACAGTGGTTTTACTCATGTTTGGAAACAGGTGGGAATATTGGGGGGGAAAAAGTCAAGAGGCAGTTTTAACTTTAAACAGTAAATGAAGATAAAGATTTCCCCAGTGGGGGGGAGGGATAAATTAGGAGTTTGGGATTAACATATACATACTACAGTATATAAAATAGATAACCAACAAGGACCTACTGTAGAGCACAGGGAACTCTACTCAGTGTTCTGTAATAGCCTATATGGGAAAAGAATCTGGAAAAGAATAGATATATGTATAACTGAATCACTTTGCTGTACACCTGAAACTAACACAACATTGTAAGTCAACTATACTCCAGTATAAAATAAAAATTTAAAAAAAGATTTCCCCAAATCAAAAGTGATTAAATTACTAGAAACCACCTTAAATGCTAGAGATCACATTGGAGGTAGACAGATCAGCTAGGACATGGTTTCTGGTTTAAGATAAGAGGAGCCTGAGTTGGAATTGTAGTATAATGAAATTCTTGAGGACCAGCATGTTAGATATAATTTAATCCCCTTCAAGCTCACATTTTACATATGAGGGTGTTCACAGAGCATCTGTGTCACTATATGATTCTACCTAAAGTACTATAGTTAGTGGAAAACCTAATAGGCTCCAGAGCCCCTGAGGACGAGTTCAGGGACCCTAGAAATAGAGAATTGGATGCAAGAGATACTACAGTGGAAAACCAATTAAAGATTAATAACAACTGAAGAAGTTACAAGTTAGTGAGAAAGCATCAAATTTAACCAGGTGTTAGCATGATTTAGAATACATTTTAGTGTTTTCGTTAACTTCTTGGGTTAGGATTCTTATTTTTAAAAAAGCACACTCGAATCACTCTGTAACTGCAGAAAGCCAAAAACAATAGTTAAGGGGTTTTACCATTACAAATTGTCGATAAAATGGAATGATCTACCCTGTTCCTCTTATTTGAATAGAAAGTTCTTAGAAATGTCATTCAACAATTTGTCCATATGGTGAATGATTTAAAGTGAAGACTTCTAATGATTTCTAGCCATAAATTGAGAACAAATTTTAAGCTAGGCAAAATTATTAGATTCTAATAGTCACATGAACTTTATCTAAGAAGCCGAAGGTCTAAAAACCTGCAGTAAAAAAGGACACCTTGACTTTATTAATAGTGTTTTAAAACCCTAGTACAATCTTTTCCAGAGTTATAATAACACACAAAAGTAGGGAAAAGACTTCCAAGAAGTCTTCTGCAGTTTATTAAGGAACTTCATCTACTGGAATTTATTTTATTATTATTTATTTTATTATTATTTTATTTTATTATTATTATTTTATCATTAGTATTATTTTTACTATTACTGAATTAGGAAAAATTGATCTTTCTAGGCATAGCCAAAAAGTCTCTGTTCTATACACTCAAAATTCACCTTAAATTATCCCAGATGTCATTTACTTGAAATGTGTAGCAGTAAAACCCCTTCACTGAACTATTGTTTTGGGGGTTCTTGACACAGAGTGATTAAGATATACTTAAAAAAATATGGATTTTAACTCAAGCTAAAGAACCATAAAATTAGTTTTAAATCATGCTAATACACAGTTATAATTTTGTGCCTTTTTTTTTGGCTGTGTTGGGTCTTCGTTGCTGCGCACGGGCTTTCTCTAGATGCGGCGAGCAGGGGCTACTCTTTGTTGTGGTGCACGAGCTTCTCATTGTGGTGGCTTCTCTTTTTGTGGAGCATGAGCTCTAGGCGTGTGGCCTTCAGTAGTTGCAGCACGTGGGCTCAGTAGTTGTGGTGCATGGGCTCTAGGGCATGTGGGCTTCAGTAGTTGTGGCACACAGGCTTAGTTGCTCCGCAGCATGTGGGATCTTCCAGGACCAGGGATCAAACCCGTGTCCCCTGATTTGGCAGGCGGATTCTTAACCACTGCACCACCAGGGAAGTCCCTGGTGCTCTTTTCACTAATTTGTAGTTTCAATTGTCCTTTAATCTACAATTGATTTTTCTTAGCCTTGGCTTAAGATGCAATGTATCTATTTGGCCACCTAATGTGGTGATGGCAAGGCCACAATAGAATTTACTGGGGCCCAAAAGTTAAGCACCTATCAAGTGACTCCAAAGAGAATGTAGGAAAGAAGTGAACCCTATCCTTTTTATTTACACAATTTTCTTTTTATAAGAAATTATTTAAAATTTATGACTATGTAGGTATTTCAATGATGAAAATAAACTAGATTAAAAATAAGCCAGGGGTGATACATGAAAGCATTTTGGCATAAAGAAGGAAATGTCTATAGTTTGGACTCCTCTGAAGAGGAATATGGTAAACAGCAAGTGCTATACCAATACAATTTGTATTACTATTAATCACCAAAGCCCATGTGATAAAACCTTATCCAAACACTAACCTCATAAGAGATGGAACATGCAGAAATATCAGTGGACTCTTCATAAGCTAGAATCGCAAGAAACTACAAGAGTATTTTCAGAAAAAGGCAAAGCATCCTCTATCACTTCTCTTTTAGAGATATCGTGAATAGAACATTCTGCAGAGTTTGAAATGGGAAGCATAAAGAAGGTGTATTGTGGTGTTAAGGATGATGACAGTTGACTGTTTAAGGACCAGGCCTTGTTTCTTAGGCATGAAAAGGCAACAGCGATGACCAAGAAAGTGCTGAATTCATTCTGCCAGGATTTAGGAATAAACTGATGAAGTTCCAAGCACAGTGACTCTGCATATCACTCCCATTTCTGAGAAACTGCCATAGCAAAGTTTCTCAATTATGTTTCCAGCTGAATTATCAGAAAGTGTTGCTCAGAGCACTAACTTACCCTTCAGAGAACTTCCATATTATTCATGCTATTTAGACAATTCTAATTCCAAACAATCCAGAGAAACCAGGAAAGAATCAGAGTTCACCCTTCAGTCCCTGGTTCTTGGAACTTACTTGAGCCAACCTACACATGCCAATACCTTTTCTTTTGTTCCTTTATATTAATATGCATTAATCCTTTAATTTTGAACAGATTGAGTCATTAAAAATTAACACAGGGCTTCCCTGGTGGTGCAGTGGTTGAGAGTCCGCCTGCCGATGCAGGGGACGCGGGTTCGTGCCCCGGTCCGGGAGGATCCCACATGCCGCGGAGCGGCTGGGCCCGTGAGCCATGGCCGCTGAGCCTGCGCGTCCGG